>NW_014013453.1:13133-29612 GCF_000611645.1 Monoraphidium neglectum
ACGGCATCCGATATCTTCAAACGCTGGCAATGCGTTTCTCCAGTAACTGGCCACAAGCACCTTATCCAGGGGAATTCGTGGTGCAGATGCCGTGTTGCTGGTTTAGGGAAAGCATACCTGCCCCTGTCAAAGGAGCGTCATGGTGCATGGCAGCTGTGCTGCAAGCTGCATGTATAAAAGGAGTTTGGGACGAACAAGAGCTTGGACCAAGCGTGTGACTACCATTTCCCTGGCATCACAATACACGGTAATCAACACCTACAGCCTACGTAACCATACGGTAAACCATCAACTCCATGCTGAACGTGCACACCAACTACATCATCGGCCTTTCCAAAGCCTTTCGCAATCAGGGCAGCACAGTCAATAGTGCTGACGGGCAGTACACTGCAACATGGGACGCCATCTGTGGGTCTGATTGACCTGACCGCCCTATTTGATTTTGTACGTTTGGCCGGACGTGCCACCCTCACGACGGCCTGGGGACACGATACCGTTGCGCTGGTGATACTCATCATCAACAACACGCACGTGCCCGAGAATCCTATTGACCACAGCAGAATTCGCAGATGTTTATGTGTAGTGTCTCTGACTTGCGCACCATGTTAGCATTTCAATGTCCGGCGACCAGACACACGCGGCCACCGCGCAAGTCCTCGAGGCACGAACCAGCTGTGCGAGGGAGCACGCGCTGAAGCAACACAATAGGCTGGCTTTCGGTAGCTAGAATTGTAGGTGTGTGCAGCACGCAGCAATATGGACGTCAAGCCTGGAGGTGGCGCAGGCGTCGCCGACGCAGCGGCAGAAACCGGCACCCCACGTACATCTTCAATAGCTGACAGCCAGGATGCTGCGCCGCCACCAGCAAACCCGAAGCCCAAGCGTATCCGACCGAAGCAGGTGCCGCTCGGCACCTTAATCGGCCAACTGCAAGGCGTGCTAACGCTCAAACAGAAGCATGTGGACGAGCTACGCTCTGTCCATGAGCAGCTCCAGGCGCGCGCAACAACGGCGCAGACGCTGGTGCGCAACGCAGAGCAGCTCATTCTGCTGGGGGAGCTGCTGGCGGAAAGCGGTGGTGGCGCGTCCGCGGCCACGGCCACCGCCGCCGCCGCCGCAGCCACTGCCCGCGCACAGAGCACGTCTGATAGTTTGGATGAGCTGCAGCAGTACAAGCAAGAGCTTGAGGCCGAGGCGGCGCCGCCCGCGCCAGGGACGGCGGGCGCCCCCGCGCTGCTGCCGCTCAACTGGAGCCCCGCTGCTGCCGCGGCGGCGTCCAATGGCAGCGTCTCCTCTGAAGATCTTAGGAGCCACCTGAAATCGTATGTGCAATCATGCAGCCCCCTGATAAGGTGCGCTCTGGGGCCGGCTCCAATCCTCTAACACTGCAACAAGGCATGCTTTCCCTCTGGCACGTGGAGCCCGCCGCTAGCCCCAGTGGTTCTTTGTCTGCAGCGCGAGCGTGCTGAAGACGCCGCGCGCCCCCGCGCCTCCGCGCCCCCCTCCTGCCGCAGCCGCGTGCGCGACGGCGCGCCGGACGCCGCGGCCTGCGCGGCTGAGCTGGAGCGGCTGCGAAGCGAGCTGCTCCAGCAGATGGCGCTGGCCCTGGTCGCGCGCGCCCCACAGGCCACGCCCCCAGTGGATGTTTGGCTGCGCCCACTCGACAGGCCGCCAACCCCCAGCGCCTCCGCGCGCGGCGACGAAGCCGGGGGCACAGACGAGCGCACGGGCAGCAGCGGCGGTGGCAGGCATGGGGCCGCTCGGGACGAGGCAGGGGAGGTCGACGGACGCAGCGGCGGCGGCGGCAGCGGACGCTCTGGTGCGGCGCCGGGGCCGCCCCCGCTGGCACACTGGGTGTGGGCCGTCAAGACTGGCCTGCGCCTAGACAGCGGCCAGGTGAGTGGGCGGAAGCCTAGGTGAGGGCGCTAGCTGGGGCGTATGCGAATGAACCAAAACTGCTGGCTTGCTGCCATGTGCTGTGTTGCGCGCCGCGCCTGCCATGTATGTCTGGGAGTGTGCATGTATGTGCATTCAGGCGAGCGAGCATACGGGTGGCATACAACTTGAGTGCACCGCGCCCTCATCAGCACGTTGCTTTGTGTGTGTGAACTCGCGCGCGCAGGTCTAAAACTGCATGATCACATACACATATGTCTGTGTGTACATACACATGTGTGTGTGTGTTTCTGCGTTCGCGTTTTGGTTTCACAGCTGCGATGCTTGCCCCACACATGCTTGTTGCATCAATCACCCCACTCACACACTCTCTCACACTCTCGCCCCCCGCACTCACAAACACACACAGGAGGTGATGGTGGACGCTCTGCTGGGAGCATGGCGCCGTCGCAACAAACAGGCCACCCAGCTGCGCGAGGCGCTGCTGCGACAGTGCTCTGAGAGCGACCCGCGGGACAGCGCAGAGCAGCAAGAACTTCTGTTGTCCCTGGACGCGGCTCAGGAGGCGTTCCTGGTGAACTATGCAGTGTGCATCTTAAGCTTTTACGGCGCTGTGCTGCGCGCCGAGCAGGTGCGCGCGTGACAAGCACCGGTACGCTTGAGGTTGTGATTAGTCAAGAGACGGGGCCCAGGGAGTGCATGCCTAGTGTGTGTGCGCATGTGCGTGTGTGCGCGTGTGCGTGTGTGTGTGTGCGCATGTGTGTATGTGCGTGCATGTGTGTGCATGTGCGTGCATGTGGCGCGTGCGTGTGTGTGTGTGTGTGTGTGCGTGTGTGTGTGTGTGTGTCTGTAGTGCATTGTATATGCGTGTGTGTGTGTGTGTGTTGACACATGCACGTACACATCCCTGCACATCAGTGACGTGCACCCTGGTGCGTGCCTGACAAGGGAGCCATGATTGCATTAGGATTGATGCCATGCAAAACGCCCTGTGCCCTCTTTCTTACATGTGGCCGCGCTCCCGCGTAGGTTGCCGCATGGATTGCGGCCGCGTGGCCCTTTGTGCCAAGCCTTGGCGCGCTGGACGAGGCACTGCAGGAGATACGGCGTGCGAAAGACGAACAAGCAAGCCTGGAGCGGGAGCCTCCCGCGTGATGATGGCCCTCTTGCTGCGTCAGCCCTGCGTGTGTACCTCTGAGGTATGGTTCTGCAAGCTGCCCCGCTGCCGGGCCCCTCTGTTTGGATGCAAGGCTCACTGCAACACGGCAACAGCGTTGGGCTTTGTCTGGGATTGTGATTTGTTGATGGTGTTGCTGCAATGGCAGGGCCGGGCCGTGGAGACCAACCATCGGCTGCAGCTTCAAGGTGCTGCTGTGCTGTTTGTATAACAACACCTGACTGCATGTATACTTTACACCCAGTGACTGCATAAATACTTTACACCCAAAGTTTAAAAAATCAGTCGGTTGTCGTCCAGGGATGGCTGAGCTTAAGGACCTCACTTGCATTTGAGGCCAAAGTTTTCTGTTCAAACGTCACAACATCTGGCGTTATTTTGAACTGCGAGCTGCCAGGACATCAGTGCTTATTCTTCGTGCAGCCTCCTGCCTCCAATCGCACGCGTGGCGCCGCGCTCTGCACCAAACTGCTGGTGTACTATGCCTTGGCTGCGACTGCGGTGGTGCCGATGCACGGCTGGACAAAACATAAATTGCTGCCGACGGCGAGCACGCCTTATTGCTGGCTACCATCAAATTCTCTATTTCTGCGCGATACGGCAGAGTTGTGCACACTGGCAGTCGTGCCGCCAAGATGCTACAAACATTACATCCTACTTGATACATCATGCACTGACGTCCGAGACGTGAAGCCGCCGGATAACACTACATGCTATTGTGTGCCAAGCACATGCACTGTTGCGGATGCTCCTTGTACCATGCCGTCCTTGCAGGCTCGCCTTTGTGCATTTCTGCTGGCCCTGGATTGATGGATGCATGGCAGGAGGGGCCATGCAATCACAACACTAGGTTTCTAATGTAATCATGTCATAGAGTGGAGTCGTGTTCACAAGGTGGTGTTGCAAGAGAGCGCAGCGCTCTCTGCATCTGATGCGCACAGCCAATCGCAGCAAGGTAAACTTGCACCAACACCAGAGCAGCGCGACGAGGCCCTGATCTCCGTGCACTGGGTGCAGCTCAACACTGCTGCGCCTGTCCTGCTGTTGGCCAGCCCCAGCGGGGGCGCGGGCGGCAGCCTCTGTCATTCCTGTTGATGGGCAGCCTGCAGTGCCTCCTCCAGCTGAGCCACCGCTGACATCAGCAGGCCGATGTCCCGCTGCGAAGACAGCCGGTGGTCTCCATCCTTTGCTACGGTCAGAACAACGTCGTCACCAGCCAGCTGACTCACCAGCCGCTGACCGACCTCGACGGGGACAACGTCATCCAGCGCGCCGTGCAAGATCCGCACAGGGCACCGCACGTCCAAGGATCCGGGCGCCTCGGGCAGCGCAAAGGCGCGCGCCTCCTCAAAGAACGCGAGGGAGACCTCGTCGGCGCCGGGAGCCACGTAATCGCTGCCGAGGTTGACGGCGCCGCCTGAAAGCAGTGCCTGCTGCTTGACCTCCCCGAGGCGGTCCCACAGCCGGTCGGCGAGGCTGACCGCGGGCGCGACAAGGACGAGGGCCGCGACGCGGGTGGGGCGCTGGAGGGCCGCGTGGAGTGCCAGTAGGCCGCCCATGGACGAGCCTGGGGCGAGGGGCGTGGCCGGCCGCCGGGGCAGGGGAGCAGATGTTCAGCGGGGCAGAAAGCATACAACAGTCAACAGAGGTGACAGCCGGCTCGCACAGGTGAGGGGCAAAGGCGGCCGCTGCTGCCGCCGCCGCGCGCCCTTGCGGCAGGGCCCGCAGCCCCCGTGGTGCGCACCCACGACGACGAGGGGCGCCGCCTCGTCCGTGAGGCTGTCCACCGCCAGCAAGGCGTCGCGGAACCAGTCCCCCAGGTGAGTGCCGGCGAAGGTTCCGGATGACAGGCCGTGGCCAGTGTAGTCAAACCTGGTGATGTCAGCGTGGCGGGGTCGCGCCGAGTGCCGCTTGTGCCGCGAGAATGAAACCTCCACAACTCAAGTGAAGACGCTGTTCTAGGGCGCACCATCGGCATGCTGTTGCTCGGGGCAAGGAATGCTTGCACGCAGACAGCAGGGTCGGGCACGGCCGCCCCACTCGGGCGCACCACCGTCCGCGAGCAAACACGCGTGGATACGTGAGCTGGCGAGCTCGCACTTCGGTCTCGTGCCTGCCTGGTGTAGCTGCAGTGAGGCAGCTTCTCTTTCACATAGCTTTCAAGGGCGACGGCCTTGGTCCTGCGGCGCAAGGGGCCCGTAGATCATTGAGAAGGGCGTAAGTGACAGCGAGCGAGGGCAATGACGTGGCTGAGTGGGGGGGGGCTCAGACGACACGTGCGCCTGTTTGACCAGCCGGCTATGCTTGCGGCCGCGTAGAGCCGCTGAGTCTATAGCGAACGCATGAAGGCTTACCCTTGCATGTTGCTCAGGAGGCCCGGAAAGAAGATTACCCCGGTCTTGACCGGTGGCGCGCCAGCATGCCGCACGTAGGCAATGCGGCTGCCCCCCGCTCCAAGCAAGAAAGATGCCTTCGCCATCGCTGACGCACAAGAACGAATGTGCACTCGCTTCTATCTACCTTGTAGTGCTGAGCACTTGATTCTGTGATCTCGTGGCGTGCGAAGAGATCGGAGCCTGCGATCTGCTGGCCTGGACTTACTACAGTACTTTAATGGACACATCGTATGGTGGTCGCGTTTGCAAATGGCTCAAATTACCTTGACGCCAGTGATGGACTTCACCAAACGGCGAGCATACTCAACTGCTCACCCGGCGGCATGCTGGGTTGCGAGGCGGGAAGCGCACTGCGGTGTGCCGTGCGGCAGCGGACACACCCCTCAGCCATATACTACCGTCCATATGCATGTGCCCAGCTGCAGCAACGTACCTTGCAGACCCCACTATTGCCTTGCAGTGGGGGCCAGGCTTGCTGAAGCAGTGACGTGCGCCAGCAAACAAGCTGCAAATGGTCGATTGCTCCTTTCCGTTCATGGCCACAGCTCGCCCAACGCGTCCGTGAAAGTGGATCCCCCCTACACTTCACATCACACCTGCTACTGGGCGGCTTGCACCGTCTGCTAAGACGGGCTGCTTTGCTCTGCGCTTTGGCGACAAGTCCCGTGTGCCGTTTGAAGTGGGCCGCTGAGTCCGCACTCACGTGAGTGGAGACACTGTGAGGCTGAGTTGATTGATGGCAATAACATCTGTGAGGCAGCGCAACAGAGCAGGCTCATGCCGCGCCCATGGCTTGCGGCAGTCGGAAGGGCCCTGCACACCCAAAGCAAAGCATGACAGGCGACACTGGGCAGCGACGAATGGCAGCGGACACATCATGTTGGAAAGTCCCGCACCTTGAGCTTGCAGATTGGATTTTTGGTATGCTTTTAATACACTGCAGTATTCTTCGCGAAAAACGCCAGCTGCACGCCCTCGTGTCTCAACCTCGGTGCTCATCTGCCCTGTACTGCGGGCTACGTGACCAGTTCAGACTGCAAACATGCATATGCAAGCCTGCATGGGCACTCCGTCGTGCAGAGGTGTTGCACGGCCTCTGGTGCTGCAGCATCGAGCACTCGGCCACAGAAATGCCGCACGCTGTGCTGCTGGGGCGAGCAGCCCGACAAGCAGCATGGACATGTGGATGCCACTCCCTGAGATTGACGTTGATGTGCCCATGAGCAGCAGCAGCAGCGGCGGCAGCAGCAGGGGCAGCGCCAGAAGGGGTGCTGCCACCACCACCAGCGGCGCATCGGGCGCCGGCATGGACAGGCGGGCAGACGCGGCCGCGGCCGCCGGCGGACGGCCAGGCAGCGCCCCCCTCGCAAGCAGCAGCAACGCCCCCAGCAGCAGCAGCGCCGGCGGCGGCAGCGGCGTGACAGGCGACGCCGCGCCCCGCGGCCACGGCGGCCGCGACGCCTCGCTGCTGTCCCTGGAGGAGCAGGAGCGGGAGCTGCAGGCGGTCTCCACCGCGCTGCCCCGCACGGAGGCGCGCCTGGAGACGCTCGCGCTGTGGGTTGGCGCGGCCGTCGCGTTTGGCGGCGGCGTCTGGCACTTCCTCGGCCCCGAGAAGGGCCAGGAGTTTTTCGCTGGTTACCTGCTGGAGCAGTCGCTGTCCATCGACAACCTGTTCGTGTTCGTCCTCGTCTTCAACTACTTCAAGACCCCGCCCTCGGTGCAGCCCAAGGTGCTCAGCTACGGCATCGCCACGGCCGCGGTGCTGCGCCTGGTTATGATCCTGGCCGGGACCGAGCTTGTGGAGCACTTTGAGCCGGCGCTGCTGCTGTTCGCGGTTGTGCTGCTGTGGAGTGCGTACGGGCTGCTGGTCGGGGGCGACGAGGGCGAGGAGGACCTGAGTGACAACAAGGTGGGTCCAAAGAGGCCCGCGGGGCGCAGCTGCCGGGCTGGTGCAGCTGCTGGGCGGCTGCACCAAGCGGCGGCGCCATGGGGGGAGAGTTCTGCTCGGCGTCGTGTGCGCCGAGGTGTCGCCTACTTATGGGTCGCGGCTCAACACATTGGGTTGCGGAGGGGTGATGGGCGCAAAGATTGTGTTGTTGCAGAACGGCATTGCTGGCTGTGCACGAGCACCCCGAAAGCACCCCTGGCTGCTGCATGCTTTCATGCGTGCCAGCATTTCTGCAGCACGCGGGTTGACCCAGGTGTGCCTCGCGACCCGGCCGGAATTACATCGCGTGCCAGACCCCCTTGCCAGACTGCAACCCCTCCCCCGTCCAAACCCGCCCGCATCCTCTGGACTTTCGCCCCGCAGATCGTGAAGCTCTGCAGGAAGCTGCTGCCCGTCTCAGACCACTACGACGGCGACAAGTTCTTCACCACCGCGCCGCCGCCCTCGCCGGGCGCCGCCGCGGTCCGCGTCGCGACGCCGCTCCTGCTGACCCTGGCCGTCATCGAGATATCCGATGTCGTGTTCGCCGTCGACTCGATCCCCGCTGTCTTCGGCGTCACGCTCGACCCCTTCATCGTCTACACCTCAAACCTCTTTGCCATCATGAGCCTGCGGTCCCTCTACGCGTTCGTGTCCACGGTCATGACCGAGATGCGGTTTTTGGACAAGGCCGTCGCGCTGGTGCTCGCCTTCATCGGCGGCAAGATGATCGCCGAGTTTGGCGGCGTGGCGGTGCCGACGGACGTGAGCCTGCTGGTGGTGGGCGGCGTGCTCGGCGGCGGCGTCGCGGCGAGCTTCGCGCTGCCCGAGGCGAAGGAGGAGGCGCGGTGAGACGGCTGGGTGCGCTCCTGTGCTCCCGGCGCGTCGCGCGCTGGCGGCGGCGCGGCGGGGCGGCGGCCGGAGCGGCCGCGCCCGCAGCGGCGGCGGCGTGCCAGTGCGCCCTTCAGCGGGCGTGTCCGGGATGCCCCAGGACTCGGAAATCTCTATTCATCGCGGCACTCAAGTCTTCGGCTTGTTGGGGCGCATACTCAGCCGCCATCCCTTCCTCTGCCCCCGTCTGGTGCCCGCCCCGGCTTGAACCTCCAGCCACTGCTGCTTGCGGTCAGACCCTGATTCCTGACGCCTGACAAATTGCTTTGTTGCGCAGCGCACCATGGCAGCGCATGCAGAGGCCGGCGGCACGCTTCCCTGTGAGCGGCCGCCTTCGATCTGGGGCTTGGCACTGCGTGCGCACGCGCGCACAGTCGGTGCCGCAATTTTGCGTGCCTCTTGACTGGCGGCGCTGCCCTGGCGGCGTCCGCATTATTGACCATCGGCAGCAGCAGGAGCAGCAGCAGCAACAGCAGCAATATCCGGCACGGCTGCAGGCAGCGGGTCGCCATGCCCCTGCCACGTTTTTGGACCCCCATCTTTTCGGAACGCACAGCCTCAGCCAGCCAAGCGGCCACAAGCGAATTGAGTGCCTGCTGCACGAGCCTGACCGTTGAATGTACCAAACCCCGCCGCGCCCTTCACGCGCGACACCCGCCCGCGCGGCACCCGCGGCGGTCCCCGCCGCCCCTTGTGCGGCCGGCGCCGGCGCAGGGCAGATCCCTGCCGCCGGCCCGTTGCTGGCTGCTGCTTGAGATGTGCGCCCCTGAGCCATTCCCATGTGTTTGGCAGCCTGGTTGTTGGTTGTCGGTGCTGGCTTATACGTCGCCCCATGTGAACCCCCTGCGTTGCACGCGAACATCCCACCCCGCCGCGCACATGTCTGCAAGCGCGTGGCGTTTGTTGGCAGCCCCGAAGGTCCTATGCTACTTGCGCCCCTGCATTCCGTAAGCGCTGGGTCATGCGCTGCTGCATCAAGCCGCGCCAGCTGTGCGCCTGTCTTCTTGTCCCACGGGTGCTCCTGCTCTGCATTTATGATACTCAACGGATGCCTGCGCTTGTAATGCCAAGACATAGTGTGACTCTGCGTGTTCCGGGGTGGTTGGGAAAGTTTCAGAGGGTCCAAGGGCGCGGGAGGGCGGGGCCGGTTGGCGGCTGCTTGTGGCAGCTGTTTCGCGGGAGCTTGGGGGTGCGGGCCGCCGGTTTGCGATGTCGCAGGCCGGGGACCGACGCTTCCACCATGCCGGGGGCGCAGAGCGCGGCGCGCGAAGAAGCAGAGCCGCGCGGGCGCATTTTGTGCGGATGCGGGCAGGCCGGGAGCGCCTGGCCAGCAGCGTGGTGGATAAGCCATGCGGAAACCCCACCAGTTGGGGTGACGGCGTCGGCACGCGAGCGACGGTCCATCCCACAAATGCACGCCCGGGCCGCTGTGAATGCAATGGCATTGGTCACCAGCGGCAAGGGGGTGCCGGAAGATCAAATTGTAGTCCCCAAAAGCCAGGGCGCCAGCGTCTGTGCGGGCAGAGCGCTTTTGAGCGACCCGTTGCCCCGTCTTGGGTGGGGCCGCGCCCAGCTGTGAAGCTGGGCTTCGGGAAAAAGCTCGCCAGCTCTGCCGTGCGCGCGGCACCCGCTCCGTCCTGCCGCCGCCGCCCATGGGCGCCGCCCGCGTAGCTGGGCCAAGAGGAGGCCGCGCGGTGAGGCCGCGCGGCCTGGTCAGTAGCGCCCGCGCCGCCGCCGCCGCCAGAAGAGCAGCCTCCTCGGCCCGGCTGCCGCGGCCCCCGCAACACGCAAACGAAGGCGCCCGCCCGCGCCCATGCTGGCGGCCGGCCAGCGCGCCGCGCCGCGCCGCGCCGCACGGAGGCGGCGGCCGGCCGAAGTCACCACCAGCGCAGGTGCAGGTTGGCCCTGTTTTGCAGCGCGAGCTTGTGGAGGTCGTCACGCTTCTGCCGCGCGGCGCCGCGCTTCTGGTACGCCAGCAGCAACTCCAGCGCGAGGCACTCTGCAAAGGCGCCCTTGCTCGACTTCTTGCGCGCCTCGGCGGCGCGCACCAGCCAATGCAGGGCGAGGCTGCGGCCCTTGGGGGGTGGCAAGTAGTGTGCGGAGAGGCGCGGGTGCATCGAGCGCGAGAGTTGGAGGAGGGGAGGGGAGGGGCCGATGCTGGGTGGGGATAGAGAGGCTTTGCTTGAGGGTTATGCGAGGAAAACAGCGCGGCATGCGCCCAAAGTCCAGGGGCGCCGCCGAGGGCGGCCGCCGCAGCCAAGGCGACCGTCTTGCCGAGCAGCGCCGCCAGCCGCAGCCCCAGCGGCTGGCTGCCCCAGCCACTGGCGGCCACGACCCCCGGCTCCCTGCATGCCACCCTGGAATGAAGAGTTGCACCTTTTCAGAGGGCATGACACCGGGCACGTAGGTCGTTTTGGTGGCGGTGCGGATGGTGCGCACATCCAGATGCGGCGTCACGTTCTGCACGGCCTGGAGGGGGCGAAGGGGCGACCGGGGTCGGCGGCGGGTGCAGCGCGGGGCATGGCGCGCTGCCGCAGCCAAACGTGCGCTGCCGCTGCCGCTGCTGCTGCCGCTGCCACTGCCGCCGCAGCTGGCGCAGCCGCTCCCGCTGCCTGCGCAGGCGAGGGCTGCCGAGCTCCGGTCATTGTTCCGTCGGAGGCGTGCCGTTCAGCTGGTGGTCATGTGCTGACCGCTCGCTGCGCTCGGAGCACGAGCAATGCAGGCGTACGCACGGCAGCCGGCCGCCCCTGCCCGTCGGTCAGACTGTAATGGATGAGTCAAGATGCATGAGGTCAAACCCGCACCTGCAGCACCACCCTGACTGCGTCCGTACTAGCAGGGCCCCCGTCCTCGTACATCGCCGCGCTTGCCTCCCCCGCGGCCTCCGTGCCAGCCGCATCCTCGCCCTTGCCGGCCTTTTCTTTCTTCGGCCCTTGCTTTGTCTTGGTGGGTGGCCGGTAGGCCGCTGACTGCTGCAGCTGGTGCCACTTGCCGTGTGCAGGGAGAGCGCCGCTGCTGCCCCAGCTAGAAATGGCAGCCAGGCCGCCACCTCTGCTGGTGCTGGCGCTGCTGCTCATGCCTCTGCTGCAGCTGCAGTGACTAGGGTTGCTGGTGCTGCCGGCGTTGCCGCCGCTGGTGCTGCATGCCAGTGGGTCACTGCATGCTGCAGCACGCACAGCTGCTGCGACGCTCGCCTCCAAAGCGGGGCAGCCGCCACGGACGACCAACGTGGCTGCTATAAGACCATTGCTCAGCATTACTGCGGGGTGGGTAGGGGAGACACCCCGCAAGGCAGCGAAACGCTCTGTAAGAAAGCAGCAGGCAGCTTGTGATCTAGACGTGTTGGTACGGTTGTATACTGTGACGTGATGAAACCTTGGTGTATGTGCCAAACTTGCTTGCGTGTGAGGATGCTTGATGAGTGGCCACTCCAGTCACCCGTCTGGCCCTCGGAAGCTTGCTTTGCACTTGCAACTTCCGGATCTTTGCGCGCTCCTTGTGCAGCCAAGCCTACATTGAGCCGTTATATCTCGTTTCACTTGATTTCCTCCTATCACCATACGGCTGACGTCGTCTTACACCCGTTCCTGATTCGAGACTTGCTGCAGGACGCGCATCTTGCAAGAGACCCTTGCCACAGCGTGCAAGCACTTCACATTTATCTCGTGATGCAGCGCCTTCACCGTGGCAGCCCTTGTGCAGCGGGACGCGGATTCGCAAGCGGCGCGTTCGCCGCGCCGCAGAAATCATTCAATGCTGCTGTCTCCAACACCCGCCGCGCCCGCGCTGCGACTCCTGTGACGTCGGTCATCGCGCAGCAGCAGGACGCCGACGACAGCGCTGTCGCCCCCAGTACCAGTGGCAGCGACGCGGGCGCCGCGGCCGGCCCAGGCCTTGCGGCCGCCCAGCAGCAGCAGCAGCAGCAGCAGCTGGGGGGCCGCGTCGCGCGTTTCCGCGCCACCAAGCAGGCGGTTCAGGTCGTGCAGGAGCTGCAGTCTAGATCCCTGGCAGAGTACATGGCCCTGCCGGCCAGCCAATACTCAGTGCTAGACGCCCGCAAGGTGCGCCCAGGCCGGGGCCCTTGCAACGAGGGGGGGACAGCCATGGAGTGCGAGCGCACGTGTGAAGGGGATGGCGGGGTCGTGCTCTCCGCAGTCAGCGCACCCGCCCGCTGCACGCGCTGTGGTGGAGTGGTTGTGGGGTCTGGTGCGATGCGGTGTGGCGCCGCGTGGGTGTGCAACTCATGAGGGGGGATCGCGGAACGGCGTGACTGGGGTTGAGCGGCACGCGGCAGCACCGCCAAACCTCCTTGCCCACGTGCGCCCAGGCAACCTCAGAGCCCTTCCCGCCCACGCAATCTGTTTTATCATCTACACACGCATTCTTACACACGCATACTATCTCACGACTGCGCGCACGCGCGTACGAGCTCGCTTCCACTTCGTCATTCAACACAAACGCACGCTCACACGCATGCACACACACACACACACACACACACACACACACGCAAACACACATGCGCACACACACTTAGCACACACACGCACACACAGACACACTCACCATCACAACCGTATGTACATGAATACACACACTCACACATGTGTGTTCTATCCCACTCCTCTCTAGATCGAGCGTGTTGACGAGTCCACCTTCCGCTGCTACGTTGGCCAGCTCAGCTTCCTGGGCTTCAGCGTGGAGCCCGTCATCACCGTCAGCGTCTCCGTCGAGCCCCGGGGCTGCACGATCCGCCTGCTGTCCTGCCGCCTGCAGGGCAGCCGGCTCGTCGAGGAGGTCAACAACAAGTTCTCGGCGCAGATGACTAACGCGGTGGTGTGGGAGCCGACGGAAGATCCAGGCGCGAAGCAGATCTCCAGCAGCACGACCCTGTCGGTTGATGTGGAGGTTCCCGGCTGGCTGGTGCTGCCGACGTCTGCGGTGGAGGCCGCCGGCAGCGGCGTGATGGCGGCGACGCTCAACGCGATGGTGCCGTCGTTCTTGCGGCAGCTGGAGCGCGACTACGCGCTGTGGGCGTCGGGGGATACGTCGCGGCGGCCGCTGGGGGAGGGCATCCTGTGAGGCGCGCGGCGGGCGGGCGGGCCGCCTGGTCGATTGTTTTGCGGTGTCGGACGCGCAGTGGTAGGGGGGCCGAGACATTGGGTGCAGACATGCATTGCCAGCGCTAGTGGCTTTCGATGTAGAGAGGGTTCAGGCAGGGTCAGGTTGTCGTGAGAGGGGCAGGAAGCCCGTGCATGTACTTTGTTGAAGCAGCGAGGTGCTCGCAAGAGAACAGGTATGGACTGACTTCGGACAGGCCTGGCACCGTGCCACGTGGGCCACACGTGTGTTTTTCATTTCAGCCAATCTCTTTGGCAGTGGAGAGAGTGGAACGCACTGCACAATATGGCCTGCGCTTGACTGCTCTTCCCAGCTGAGATCCGGCGGGCATGCCTTGTAGGATCATTTGTAACGCTCAGAGCATTGCGTTGTTGATGCTGGGGCAGTTGTGGCACATGGGGTGTAGGGTGCACGTTTGCTCTGTCACTTCTTTACAAGCGGTTGTGGGCAGGCCTCGTTACAAGTGCCTTCACGTTTGCACCAACGCCTTCAAGCACGAAGCAGCCGCCGGCGCAGCTGCTGTCAGCCAGCAGCAGGCAGCGGGTTGAAACGCACGCATCTAAAGCAGACATGCGCCCAGCTCCGCACAACCATGGTGTGGCACCTGGGGGCATAATGCTGTGCCTGGGGCTTGGCTGGTTTGGCAGTGCCCAGGCAGCATGTGCAAGTTACATTTCAGCAGCCAAGGATTGTGGTGTCCCTGTCAGTGCAGGCTGCTGCTGCTGTCGTGCGCGCCAGTGCGCTGTGCCCTCAACTGGAAGTAATTGTACGCAATGAACAGATGGTTCTGCAGAACAATCAATTTCTGAGATGGCCAGATAGCATAGTGCAGCAGAAAAGCGGAGGCGCTCATACCAGCAGAGGGCTGGGCAGGCCGCCATCCAAATGGCCTGGTGTATCGACAGTTGGAGTGTTTGATTTTGAATGGCTGTATGGCCTGCATTCCAACAATGTGCATAAAGATTCCACAGGGTTCAAACCACAGGGTTCAAAGGCCAGCAAACCACCTGTAAATGCAGCGCCGCTCTGCAGCCAGCGTGGGGCGTTTTATGCTCGGGATACTGGCCGTGGCTGCAGCATTCTGCCACACCGACGCGTGGCGTCAGCGAGGGCACAACACTCACGTACAAGCTTTACTTGAGATCAAAGAGGTTCCCCAGGGCCAGCGCCGCCGCCACGCCGCCTAAGACGGAGGTGCTTACGATGAGGCCCCTGTTGTTGGGCGTGGTCGTCTTCTGGGCTGACACCTGCTTTGCGCCCAGGGACGACTGGAAGCCCTGGAAGGACTGGGACGCCGCCTGGAGTGACGACGACTGGGATGACGTGCCCGCCTGCAGGAAGCTGCCCTCGGCAACGCGGTAGGTCAGCATGCACTTGGACCAATCCGCGTCGTCCGAGGCGGCGCGCGTGAAGTCGAAAGTGACCGTGCCGTCGGGCTTGGCCGACACGACGCCGACGGGGTGCTGGGGGAAGGCTACTGCCGCCTGCGCTTTGCTGCCCTGGCCGATGGCGACGCCGGCGGAGGCAGGGCAGAGGGCCTTGAAGGCGGGCGCCACCGCCGGCGTGAGGGTGACGCTGGTGCCATCGATGGCGGCAGCAAGGTTGCCGCCGCAGTCATTGGCCCAGGTCAGCTGGTTGCAGGCCTCAGCACCGGGCCAGTGTATGAGCTCCAGGCGTGCGACTGCAACAAGTTTTGAGGGGGAGGGGGGCAAAGAGACACGAGCACAATCCATCATTGCCAGAGCTTACAACACAGCTTCCAATGCAGGGGGGGCAAACACGACAGCATCAATCCTAGTGACTGTGATGCTGGAGTTTGATGCATAGATCTCAGCCCCTGATCCTCATGTTGTGGCCCCCTTCTCACACTCCAAACACAAAACCCACGCTCAAGAACGCCCAACTCACTTTGAGGGGCGCTCTCTGCCTGCAACAGCTTGGTGCAGCGGCAGCGTGGCCCATCAGGCTTATGCCTGGCCGAGCAGCTGAACTGGAAGTCGTACCCTGTGCATTTCGCCTCGCACGCTGCCAGGGCCGCTTGGCAGGCAGCGCTTTTATCGGTGGCAGCTTGCGCCGTTTGCAGCAGCGCCGCCAGAACGAGGCCCAGCACAACAAGCTGCGCCGTGCGAGCCATTTCAAGCCCAGAAACCTGCTCGTAGGATACGTTTGCGTTGCGCCATGCAGATATGGAATCGGCCGCGAGCGGCGAGCAGTTGTTCCGTGGGATGCGATGGCCCAGGAGCCCGCTAATGCTGCGGCCCGCCCACCTTAAGGGACTCTAACAATCAAGGTTGTATTATAATGGCCTTGTTAGGCTTCATGCACGTCGTGTCTATCCGACGAGCGCGAAACTGCTGGTCGACCAATATCCCTATGGGGGGCCCGCGCTGTGAAATATATAAGCAGACACAACAGAATGGTAAATGTATAGTCTCAGCTCAAAGATGGAGCATGACCCTGCTGACCTTGGTGGCCGCTTTACGCCGTCCATGAGTCCAGCCCCTAGCTGAAGCTCCCTTGTATCACCCAGCAGTGCCTGCCAGGTTGCCGCAACGCAAGCTGGAGTTGGCGTCTTGCCCGCACCTTGTGATTACAAAAGTATTTGTGCACAACATCCACTTCAACACATGGCTGTCTTGATGGTTTTTTGAAGTGGGCTTGACGACGGTGAGTCAATCAGCGTCAAACCACATCTTGAATCTTCGCATTGAGGAATCCCCCAACAACGGGCTGACGGCACTCCGCACGTTCTGGCTGCCCTGCCTGCTGCCGCCTAGCTGTGTGCTGCTCGTCTCTTTCTTCAGCACCCCTGTTACCTGGTGTCGCCGGCACCATCTTTGATACGGCACTCCTCTCATTCAGGTTGGTCTTGCCCCCCTTGCGCTCCGAAGAACTGCTGCTGCTGCTGCTGCTGCTGCTGCTGCTGCTGCTGCTGCTGCTCTTCTGCAACCTCTGCACAATCCTGGGCCTTGACAGGCTGGGTCAGCTCAGCATTGTTCTCGGGCTCCTCTGCAGCTGGCCTCTGCTCGACGGCGGCTGTGCTTCCAGACCTGCTGGGATGTCTCTGATAG
>NW_014013453.1:30203-37706 GCF_000611645.1 Monoraphidium neglectum
CTTCTTGAGCCACGGCCTCGACTGCGGCGTCCCCGGCTTGAACAGCTCCGGCGCCATGGGCAATGCGCGAGATGCCCTTCACAGATGCTTCATGTAATTCTTGTGTTCTGGCTGCTGACACCACGCCCTCTTCAGCTTTCAAAGTGCGGGTCACCGTGCCATCTTGGTGAGCCCCACTTGTGACCTGTGCGCTCTGAGCCTCGGATGAAGATGTTGAGAATGCGGATGATACCCTCCCCAGCATCCTGCCAAACCAGCCTCTTTGCTTGTTTTGGGCCAAAGCCCTGGGCTCTGGCGCTACTGGTTGCTGCTGCTGCTGCTGCTGCTGCTGCTGCTGCTGCTGCTGCTGCTGCTGCTGCTGCTGCTGCTGCTGCTGCTGCTGCGGCGGCGGCGGCGGCGGCAGCTGCTGCTGCCGCTGCTCCTGCGGTTGTGGCAGCTGCGACACCGACAGCCGCGGCGGTGGAGCTGGTAGCAGGGCAGGAGCTTGGGCTGGCTTTGCGCACGACCCGAAGGGCAGCAGCGCACCAGGCGTCCCGTGCGCAAGGCAGTCCGGGACGTTGCTTGGGGCATGTGCTGCTGGCGCCTTCCCAGCACCAGCAGCCCTTGCATTGAGCTGCACACTACGGCACCCTGTCAGGCGGCACGCTGTAAAGCGGCCACGCTCCACCGCCGCCGGCGCACTGGGCAGCGCAACCGCAGCCAGGGCCAATGCGGGCGCACCGACGGCTCGTGGGCTGGGGCCCGCGGCGCGCGCGCGGCCGCCGGCTGCCTGGACCACCTGCTGGTGCTCCGCATCCTCTTGCAGGTGCTGCCGGGCATGCAGAAAGGCGCGTGCGACGTCAGCTGGAAGGGCGTGCTCCCAAGCAGCCAGGTCAGCGGTTCGGGGACCGCAGGCCAGCATGAACGGGGCCATTTCTGTGGCTGGTTGGGCGGCTGATGGTTGTGCCGCGGGCGGCGCGCTGTGGAGCAGCAGGCCGCCGGCTGCGCCCGCTGAGACCGCTGCCGCGACTTGCTGCGGTACGCTGCGTGCCCAGTGTGGAGGCTTTGTCTTGTCTGCGGCAGCAGAAGGTTTGCGTGGTATGATTTCCGGTGCCAGATGCACGCAAACGCCCAGCACAAGCGGACGTTTCAGGCGACCTGGCGCGGGGCGCTGCCACTGACCCCTTGCCCACCTGCCGCAGGTGAGCACCATGCCCTTTTATCCTCGCTTTGCTCATTTAGCGCCAATGGGACAGGCATGGTGGCCCGTGTGTCCAAAATATGATGCGAGAGTTATTGTGCTCAAGGTGAAGCATCTTGTCAGAGAAGCTGTACCTCCTACAGATGTTTCTGAATTTTGCACGGTGTATATGGCGCTGTGCTTGAGCTCTTCCGTTGACCATGACGGTCGCGCTGCAAAAAACTCGTCGCCGACTCTCCATGCAGCCTCAAATCTCCACTCTCTACCCGCTGTACACTTCGGGTCTCTTCTTGATTGCCGACAGTCATCATGCGGATGCTGCTGAGGCACTGAGTGGGTCGTCGTAAACTGCCTGAGGGACGGGCCGTGGGAGCCACTAGCATGGAGGACAGGCGATCTAGACAACGCAGGAGCGTCGGGCAGGCTGCACTGCACGCGGCAACAGCCGCGATCGCTTTGAAAATTGGGTTTGGCCTCGTGCGAGCGGCAGGTGAGGTGGACGAGCCAGACAACTTGGCAAAGGACAGGATGGATTACTATGGGTCTGTGCTTGTGTGGGTCACGGTCGTCGGGACGGGGCCGCAAAAATTTACGCCTCGCGCGTCGCACCTTGCTGCTTCGGCGCCCGTCGTCGGCACCCCGCAGGCAAGACATTTCTGGGGGCCAACGGCAGCGGCAAGCGCAGTCCTTTGGAGCAGCAGCAGCAGCAGCAGCAGCAACAGGCAGATGATGACGAGGTGAGCGTGCGCCGCCTCTGACCGTGCAACACCCATCCATGCACGCGGGATGGCGTGTGCAGCGCTTGCTGCCACGTTTGGCAAGCCGCGCCACCAGCCGACGGTCCCAACACAATGCCCGGGGCCGCCGCCCCCAGCCGCTGAGCTCAGGTCCTACCATATGATGTCGTCGTAGCCAGTATAAACGCGGCTGCGGGGGCGCAGCAAACCGCCAACTGCCCGGCCAACCCCTCCATCCCATTCCCTATGCCAACAGCTCGGCGACCTGCCGGCGGCCCGCGAGCAGTGGCAGCCCTGCCCCGACCTGCCGCCGGCGTTGCCGCCGGACGCGAAGCTGGTGGCGAGCGCCGACCTGCCCATAACCGTCTACCAGTTTTACGAGAGTTTTCTTAGCATAGAAACGAGCTGCCTGCAGGACCACCATGTCGCGGCCGGGCAGAGCGCCTTTCGGGCCACCAGGTGAGAGCACGCGTGAGCGCATGTGTGTGTGTGTGTGTGTGTGTGTGTGTGTGCGTGCACTTGCATGTGCATGTGTGTCTGCTGAGTCTCTGACAAGGGGTTCTTGCTACACTGATAAGGGCTCGATGCCAGTGAAAGCTGCTGTCCTGTTGCAAGGCTGCTCTGAAGGGCGGCGCCATCGTCGGCAAAGCGTCCGCTGCGTTGGTGGCGGGGCGCCACGCCGGCTGCGCCACCAAAATTCCCCCGCCACCTGGACTGGCGCCAGCGCCCCACTCCAACCAATCACCGCCCTCTGCCACCCCCGCCTTCCTGCCCCTTGTGGGGCATCAGGTGGAAGCCGGACGGCGCCGGCGGCCTTTCGCGCGTTTTTACGTTCGTCCAGCCGAAGAAAGGCGTGTGCAGCGTGCCCGCGCGCTGCGTGCAGCAGCAGCGGCTCAGCGTGCACCCGGGCGGCGTGCTGTCGCTCACGACAGACATGCAGCCGGCAGGCATCCCATACGCGGACGCGTTTCGAGTCCAGAGCTTCTGGCTGGTGAGCGGCAAGGGGCCAGGCGCCTCGCCTTAGCGCCATGCAGGGCGCCTGGCGCCGCCCCGCCGATCCCTGGAGCTCTCGCAACCAGCCGCAACCAGGGGCATCGCTTTGGGGTTCAGGGTTCAGGTTGCACAGCACCACGCGCAAACAATAGACCGCGCCTCCGCTTCTCGCGCGGCACGGCGCCCTCCCGCAGGCGCGCCCCGCCGACCACGGCGCCGGCTGCCGCGTGGAGATACGCGTCGCGGTGCCCTTCAGCCGCTTCTGCGTGCTGAAGGGCGTCATCAGCGCCGCGTCGGTCTCGGACTGCCGGGAGTTTTTTGCGGGGTTCCTGGAAAAGGTGGCACGGGCGGCGGCGGAGATGGCGGCGCCGGCAGCGGCGGGGACGGGCGCGACGCCGTTTGCGGGCGCGGCGCCGGCAGACGGAGGTGGGTGGCGCGGGCGGGGCGGCAGGGGCAGGTGGCCGTGCTCCTCTCGCTGCCGTGTCTCACGAACGTTGCGCGCCGCGCCCGTCACGAATTGAGATTCACAGTCGGCCGTCCGGCCCTCACCCTCCCCGCATTGTGCAGAGGTCCACGTCTCGCGGCCGCGCGCCAGCCGCGCGCTGAGCGCCACGGCCAAGGCTAGCTTCTCCCTGCCCCCGCCGGGCCTTCAGCCGCGGCGCCGTCGGCTCCCCTCCGGGGCGCACGTCCACCGGCCGCCCAGCCTACACACGCTGCTGCTGGCCGCGCTGCTTTTGCTGCACGTGGTGTTGCTCTGCGAGTTCGTGGCGCTCCGGCGGCGGCTGGGGCGCGGGGACGAGGCCCCGTGGGACGCCACACTGGAGTTTGGGCGCGGCGCGGCGCAGCTCGCCCGCCGAGGCGCCGCCGAGCTCGCGCAGTGGATCGCGGCTGCGGCCGGAGGCGCCGTGATCAACGGGGCCGGCGCCGCCGCGGCCACGTGAGCGTGAGCGTGCTGTTCGCAGGCGGGGCCCCGGCCTGTGCAGCGGCTTTGTGTGGGCGGCCGCGCCACGTGGTCGGCGGCCCCTCGTGTTTGTAGGGCAGCTGCAGGTGTGACGGCATCGCATGCACGGCCTTGGAATGGTCTGTGCACGCATCAACGCAGGGGGCCAGTGATGTGCTGGCACTGTCACATGGAGGGCGGGTGGGCCCCTGCTCGGCCCGCCGATTAGCCGCCATGCATTTCATCCGACGCATTGCCTGCCCTGAAGCAGGCAGTTTTGCTCTCGACACTGTCGTTTGAGAGTGGCAGCGGCCCCTGCGATCCCACAATCACCCCTGAGATGGGCAGGGATGCATCTGAGCAGGCGCTGGGTGCAGCGTTTTGTGGCCTGCTCAGGTTTTCTCAACAACATCACCAACAAGCAGTGCTGAGCGTGGCTTGCCTGGCTCCATTCAATTTTCCTCAAATCCTTTTTCTCTCAGTGCATCACCACCCTGGTAACAAGTGTGTAGGTGCTTCGTGCTAATAGCACTCCAGGTAGCTGCAACCCTCCACACGCCAGCCGAGCTCCTGCCTGTCGGCAATTAGAACACATATGAGGGAAGGCAGTTGATTGTTGTGGCTAAAAGTCGGCCAGCTGCCAGCAAGCCGTGAGAGCTCATTCAGAACTGGTGCTGCCCAGAGGTTGTCACATTTGGTTTCTACCCCCCTGACGAGAGGCGGTATGAGCCTGCTGACGTCTTTCCACACATATGACGCGGTCAAGGCTGGGTCAAACCGCAAATAGCGGGCCCTGCGCCCACCTCAGGGAATCCAGGCGCTTCTTCTGCGCTCCGCCGTCGGTGATGGGGGTCTGTGTGGCAGCAGGGTGTGGCTCGCCGGTGAGCAGTGAGGTGGAGGGGCGCCACTTACCCCGATCCGGGACTAAGCAGTTCATAGCAGCGCAATCCTGCACCCCATTCCTGGCCCTGCAGACAGGCGCTCACCTGAAAGGGATACAGGAACTGCGGACAAGAAGCACGGCGGGGCGGCAGGGCATTGGTCTTGTGCGCCACTGTGTTGCGCTGTGAGCACGAGTCAAGCGGCCTGCTGCACCCAAGCCGCCCCACCAAAGCCCTGGAAGCGTGGGGGCCCCACCTTCAAGGTCCCGGCCTGCGACCGGTAGGTGACTAACACGCCCCGCGCGCGCACCGCCTGCTGCTCCCCCTTCGCTTGGTTGGTTGACTCCTGCTGCTGCTGCTCCTGCCCCTGCTGCTGCTGCTGCTGCTGCTGCTGCTGCTGCTGCTGTTTTGATGCTGCCTGGGTTGGCTGGGGTGAATCGCCCCTCAAAACCACCTCCAGGACATCCTGTCCAAACAGACTGGCGGACGTTGATGGATTGCATGTCAAGAGGAGGGTGCAAGGCGGGAGAGGGGGGGATCATTGGTGAGGGGCACTGCTTGCGAGTTCAGCAGGCGCTCAGCCGCGGAGATTTGGGTGCAGGGCAGCTGCAGTAATGTGGGGGCTGGGGGCGAGGGAAGTGAAAGGCTTGAGTTCATGCATATGCATGCACGGAGGCTCTACCATGCATGAGCTTGCCAGCAGCAGCGACACACATCCCCGTGCGGCCGCAGCGTCCGCTGTTATGGGGGCGGTTGTTATCCGACCCGCCCACGTTCACACGTTTGGGCGCCGACCTGGGCACGGTCCAGGCGCGGTATTCGGCGCCGTCAGCGAGCGTGGTCGCTTGCGCCAGCTCAGCACCAGCGACAGCGGCCGCCACGGCCTGTTCGAGCACGGCCGCCGCCGCGACGGGCCGCGTGTCCTGCGGTGCGCGCGGCACGCGTGTTGGGATGCTTGGCGGGGCGGCGGCGGCATGGGCATCGCGAATGGCATCAACCACATGGTCATCGCGCTGAGCTCCCGGATCAGCGCGATGACGATGCCGATTGACCGCCCCAGCATCAACGGTAATTACACTGCAGGCTTTAAGCTGGTCATGGTCAACAGCGCGGTTTGGCCTCCAGTGCATGTATGCAACTGCCCTCCAGCAGCCCTCGCCCTCGTCCCAGTTATGCATGCAACAGCAGCAGCCAATTACGCCGGCAACCCCAAAACCAACCAGCCAACAACCCGCCCGACCCCGCTCACCGGTGACCGCCAGGGCGGCCCATACAGGTCATCCAAGTTTGCAGTTGACACGCAGTTGGGGTTGATGCCGCACGGGCGCACGCGGCCGTCGCGCGTGGGCCCCAGCTGAATGCGTTTGGCCTCGTCCCAAGGGGAGACCCCAGCCTGGTCACAGGCGGCGCCGCAGGGGTACGGTAGGGGAAGCGTGCATGAAGGGACGGCAGCGTCGCGGCCGCTGGCGGCAGTCGTGCGCGCATGATTGTGCGCACGCACGCAGACACTCATGGACGCGTACAGGCGCCCGCAGCGCTCACTTGTCCAGCAGCAGACGCCGGCAGTGGGGATCCGATCAAGAGGATGGCAGCAGCACTCGCAGCAGCAACAGTTTTGAGGCAACTTAGGCCGCCGGCGCTGCCGCACGCTTTCTGCGGCGTGCTGTGCCCGCTGGAGCCGCTACGGGTGCTGCAGCGTGGGCGGGCAGCCATGCGCTGCGCCCTTCCAGGACGCTGTGCTGTCACTACGGCGCACGGACGGCCATGCTGCAGCATCATGACTTAGATCTCGATTATTACTCCTGACCACACCCAGGTAAGGCCAATGAGCTCGATAGCAAGGATCTGCGACAGTACGATCGCTGCCGGTGTCAAAATCGGCTAGAAGTCGCAAGGGAACACCTTTGTGTATGACATGCTGCCTGAGCCCGCGTGCAAAGGACTGTTGTCGCCTGCAGCGTGCGACCTGCCGTCACTCAGTCACGGCGCAAGACCCCGCTGGGCGTCGATCCCGCCCACAATGCCAGCGTTGGTGACGCATTGACGCCGACACACAGCCGATAAAATATTGGAAAGAAATTTGTTTTCTCCTCGAAGGTCAGCCCTGGAGTCAGCTGGCATGGCAGTCAACCCAGTCAACACCATGTCAACAGCAACATGAGCAGCTGTTTGCGAGTGCTTGAGAGAGACCCACCCGATCACTCAGCCCTCCCTGCTGGTGATGTGCGCCAAGATCACATGCCATTGCTTACTTCCAAAGTGTAGGGATGCCAAGGGGCACGCCCATCGGTTGTGACGTCAACCATGATCAATTCATGCAACAGCAGCACACACATAAGTTCATCAAGAGACACGAATCCAGCATCATGCAGCACACGTATGCGGCACGTCTAGAACCCCGTGTCGGCCGGCGGCCCCGCAGCCGCAGCGGCCTCTGCCGCCTCCGCAAACGCCGCGTCTCCCCCGGCCGCCTCTGCCGCCGCCTCCGAGGCCGGCACCTGCTGCCGCCGCCGCCTCTGCTGCCGCTCAGCGCCGGCCCCTGACCCCTCCCTCCGGGCGCCCTCCCTGTCTGGCGCGGCCTGCAGCATCACGACGCTCAATGTGTACACCATCGGGCCGTACTTGTCAGCGGTGTACCGCTGGCTGCGTCGCTCCGCGCCGCCTGCGGCCCCCGCCGCCTCGCCGGCCGCCGCCCCAGCCCCCGCGCCCCCCTCCGCCGCCGCCTCCGCCCCCGCGTCTTCAACAAGGGGCCCCTCCTCCTCGTCGCCGCTG
>NW_014013452.1:0-37113 GCF_000611645.1 Monoraphidium neglectum
CCAGCCCCGGCTACAGCCCCACCAGCCCCGGCTACAGCCCCACCAGCCCGAGCTACAGCCCCGCCCGGCCGCTCCCCGGGGACCCGCCGCCCGTGCAGCCTGGCCGCCCCAGCAGCGAAGCCGCAGCCCGCGCCGCTGGCGGCGACGGGCGCGCGCAGCCAGCTCCAGCCGCGGGAGATACGAACCCCCAGAGCCCAGGCGGCGCGGCGCGCCCGCCCCCTGGCGGCCCGGGTGCCCTCCCTCCCCCCGGCCAAGCACCATGGCCGCGCGCCCTCGGGCGTTATGGTGAGGAGTTGACAATCGAGGACCGGCGGGGCTACTCTGAGGCCGACAACGACTGGGAGCGCTTTGACCGCGAGGAGAATGACGACCCGCCAGAGCCTGATGAGGACGACGATCCTGACGACGGCTCGCAGCACCATGCCATGCCGATGCATGGAGGGAGCCCCCAGTGGCATGGCGTGGTGGTGTATGATGCTGGCGGCGCGCAACCCATGGACAGGGACAATGCCGATCAGCAGCAGGTGGGTGTTTGGGTTACGCATGCGCACGATCGCCTGTGTGTGGGTGTGCACGCACTCGCGCATGTGTGTGTGTGTGTGTGTGTGTGTGTGTGTGTGTGTGTGTGTGCTCGTGCACCCGGTTGCATGTACACTCCACACATGCGTGTGTGCAGCCTCATTTGCTAAATTGTTGCTGCCGGGAACCAGAGAAAAGGCTGCTTGCAAGTGGATGCTGCGTCTATGTTGCCAGCTCCGCAAGCTGCGAGCATGCAATCTGCACCAAATCTCAAAACCCATCGATAATACAGATTCGCGCTTGGGCTGGCGGGGTGCGTCGCAGCCCGTCACCGCCGCCGGCCGATCGGGCGGCCATGGCTGCCGGCGGGCGCGGCCAGCCGCTCATGGCGCTGGCAACGGCTGGTGGGGCTGGCGAAGGCGGTGGGCAGGCTGCAGAGGAGCGAGCCGTTGGCGGCGAGGTGGATATACCTGTTGAGGAGGATGGGGAGGGGCTGTCGGGCGCTGCCGTGCTAGCTATGGTTGCCAGCAGCCTGGCGGGCCACAAGCGGCCGAGGGAGATGGTGTCGGAGGCCACCCAGACGGCTGGGGACCCCACACAGGCGTGATGTCATTGTCTCACAGGGAGGAAGTGCTGGCTCCCACAAACCACACAATCACACGTACCCAGCACCGATCTGTACCTGCTCCAAGCAACCATGCACACCTGTCGCGCTGCTTCTAGGTCTCCTTTATGCAACAACGCCACCTGCAGCTGCAGGGTGCTGCCTGCACTCGACCTAGCCGAAGCACCTTTTTGTAAGAATCAAGCGCAAACCCATATGGGTGCAGCCTCTGAGCCTCCTCAAGATGTAACTGCTGTTGTTCCGTCCACGCGGCCCTGGCTGCATGTGTGACTGGATGCTGCAAGGCAGCTGGCAGTTTACAACATCCACCTTATTACCAACGAGCAGAGCAAAACACCTTCAAGCCCAGAGCCCTTCAGCAAGGCTGGGCGTTGTGCTCAGGCAACCAAGCTAGATAAGGTGTGCATGTGATTGGAGCCGTCCAGCAACACCCGCAGATTCACGAGGGGAATGAAGATATCGTGCCTGCCCTTGTCCGCCCACCCGATCAGGACAGTAAACGCCGGCGTCGGATAGTACAAGCAGCATGCAAGCGCGCTGACCACCGGTTTCTTGGGGTCTGCAATGACCAGGCGCCCGGTGCGCGTGTGTGAGCGATATCCTGTCGCTGGCAATTCCTCTCTTGCGCTGGGGAAGGGAACCCCGACAAACGCCCACGCGAGCAGGACATGCACCGGCGGGCTTTGTGTGAGGCACGCAACCGGCAAGATGAGCAGACAGACTATTGGTGGGAGCACGTCGGAATCCTCGAGACGGCAACCTCGGTGATGACCACAGCGCACTTGTGTGCATGAAAGGACTGCGGCGCCTGATCAGCTTGAAAGATCTGCCCAGTCGCATGTGTGTGCCATTCGCGCGGTGCCCAACTTTCAGCGTGTGCAAGCCCAGGCTCAATGTACACATGTGTACATTTCAGGGAGAACAGGGTATACCGAGGCCACGGGCAGCAGCAACACCTGCTGATCATGAGTGAGCCCGCAGCCGCCATCACGTTGCGCATGCTTGCAAGGATTGACCACACAGCTGACCCGTGCTTGAACCTGAAACAGCAAAGCAGCACAGGAAATCTCCTGGGCTGCGGAGGGCGAAAGAGCACCGTAAAATCGGTCGCAGCCTGTGGAACTCCCCCTCCCTTGGAACCTTGGTGGCAGAAAAGATCGCCGCAGCAGGGGGGCGTTCACCAGCCTGCTGCGTGCCCTAGGTATTAAGGATGCGGGGATCCAGCAAGAAAAGAAGCTCACATTGGTCAGGGCGTATTAATAGGCGGTGCAGACTTGATGTCTGCGCCCATCACCACCTCAATGATGTCACAGGCACACAGGCACAGACACAGACACAGACACAGACACGGGCTTGCCTTTGCCGCCGGTGTATCACTTGCTTTTGAGATACGGCAGCGTTGAGCAGCATACTCACGCCTGCACGTTCAACACCAATGTGCCATCGCTGCAATCGCAGCCGATAAAGCGGGAGCAGGCCAGCTGCCTTGCCCCGAGCCGTTCTTTTGTGGTGGTTTTCTTAGGCACGATGCGCGACGCAACCCGCACAATGTGCTTGGCAAGCACACCCTGGGCCCATTGACCTGGTGCACAGCTAAACGGAGTGGCAAGTGCGATGGACCCTTGCACAGCAAAGCCAAAGGCGGCAGCAGCAGGGCGCATCTTTCTTTGGCAGGGTGGCGCATTCGTTCAAGGCAGAGTGGGTCGTCTTAGTGTGCCTGGCAAAGCCAGGTGGAACAGGGCCGCGCACAACAGGGCCGCGTGAAACAGGGCCCGGGTGCAAGTTGAAGTCTATGGCCTCGCCCAAATCTTTCAGCGTGCGCTGGCTGGCCAGCGCCACCGCCGATTGCCTCGTATTTCGCCTTGTAGGCACCCAAATGTCACAACTGCCATGGTTATTTGAGTAGGTCGCGTCGTTCTCATCACGCCCCTAGGATGACCAGCTCTGCTGTCGCCGCTGCGGCCTGTTGGTCAGGGCCGCTGTCCTTGCGTTGACAGCCGCCGGCTGTGCTGACGTGGGGAAAGCCGGCCGCGACCTCGTCGAGCTGGTTGCTGTCGCTGCAGCACTGCGGTGTCGTTGCATTAGCAGTGTGGGCAGTGTGGGTCGATTGATGAAAGAGGAGCGGGCACGCAAGCTTCGAGCAGCAACCAGGCTTATGTGCACTCTTCTTGCAGGATTTCGGTGGTCGCAGCCATTTGTAGAGTTTGGTTCCGGCATGAAGACCAGCGAGGCATCCTTTAAATACCACCACACCACCACTGGATGCACTCCGGCGAAAACCCTGCCTTGTGCACGTGTTGCCTCCAGCACCTCCCCAGGCAGGTGCACAAGCCACACACACACCTGGATGATGCTCTCCGCGGCCGACCACGCCTGCGCCGCCGCGCACCGCACCAGCAGCGCCCTCAGCGCCTCGGCGGGCAGGCGCGCGCCCCCCTCCATCGCGCCGCGCAGCAGCCGGGGCGCGAGGTCCCACGCGCCCTGCGCCGCGGCGGCCTGCAGCGCGCGGCCGAGGGTCGGCTCGTCCATTGGCCAGCGGCGCTCGGCCAGAGTGAGGGCGAGGCGCAGCACCATGGCGTCGGCGCCGCAGGCGCCAAAAGCGGTTACGATCTGGTGGGGTTGCGTATTGTTTGACAGCAGGAGGGATTTAGAGGGCCTTGAAGGTTGCAAAGGGCAGGGTGCATTGCGATTGAGCAAGGTGACGGCAACACTGATTTCTTGTTGGCCCTGTGAAATGTGCAGCACAATGATGTTGTGCCCAACCGCCACGGCGCAGCGGCACGGGGCAGCACTCCCGGCGCCTTTGCCAGTGAACCAAGTCTGTGTGCCTGCCGCCACTGGCAGGGGGGCCGAAGGAGACACTCAGGGCCGGAGGTGGCCCCGGGCTCCACGCGTTAATCTATCCCCTGCTGCCACCCCTGTATCCCAGGACACTTGCAAGCCTCGCCTCCAACCGCACCTGCCACGTACCCCTGCTCAACAATCACGCACCTACCCCGCACACCTCCCGCCCCCCCCCCCCCACTGGCCATGACCAGGCTATTTGACACAAACTCTCGCCCCAACCGTTGGGTCAGCTCGTGTTGGGTCAGTGACTGACCCAACACGAGCGCATCCCTTCAATTTCGTCCCCTCCCTGTCACCGAATTCTTTGAACCCTGAACTGCAATGCAAATAACACCTCAAACCCCAAATGCACGCGCAGCCGCCCACCACGCCGTAGAGTGGTGTGTCAGCGGCCACCCCTTGTTCCAGCATGAGTGAGTACAGGTCAGCAGCCCTGGGATGTGGTTGGGGGTTGAAGGGTGGGCAGGGGTGGGGGATAAGGTGTGCATAAATTCTGTTGTGACAGAGCGCCCTCGGAGGGCGGGGATACAGGGGCTTTGACTGGTGAAGTTATGCAAGTTTCCAGTGGCATGCAAAGCTGGCAACAATAAGGGCCCAGGTCCCGCATCATGCAGCGCCGTCCTGCGTCCTGGGTGGCTGGGGCAGCGTCATGCAGCGTCACAGCCACTTTCCATGGGCGCTGGATCCCGAGACGCACACACCTGGTGCACACACTCGCTCGTTCTGCGTCGCTGGCAGCATTTGCGGCCGCGTCCGTCAGCGCCCTGCAAGTACACCAGGAGGGGTGCTGAAACTCGACATAGGTACCACCTGACTAAACACGCTCGAGGAGCGAGGGGTGGCACCGGCACGCCAACAACGGCGTTTTTTGGTGTACAGAGGTGCATTGACGCTGTGTGGCGGACAGCTTGCTGTCAGCCAGGCAGCCAGTCAGGAATGATGCCAAGATCCTGCAAGGCAGTGATGCTTAAGTGTCAAACCGATTGTTTCCACCGCACCTGAATAAGGGAGCGTACGTGGCCGCGCTGGGCGGAGCGCCACTGCTGGGGGCGCCCATGTGCCTCAGGACACCCCCGACACGCTGCCAGTCCCCGGCACGCGCGTGCGCGGCGGCGAGGGCGGAGAGGGTGGCTTGATTTGGGGCCAGGTTTGAGGCCACCAGGTCGTCAAACAGGTCCAGGGCCTGCCAGTGGGGGTGGCATTGGGTGGGGCCGCAGATGGGCAAAGTACTGCAGCGAGTTGCAAAGCTGGACGACTGGCGCGCTCGCGCATCTGAGCGTGGCGGAAGCATGCATTTGTTGCCGGGCAGCCCACCATGCTGACGTGGCCCGAGTCACTGCAGCCCGCGATGAGCAGGTTGAAGGTGGCGGTGTTCGGCTTGATGCTGCCCCCGCACGCCTTCATGCCGGCAAAAACCTGCATGGCGGTCGGCCAGTCGCCCTGCAAAATAGGCACGGGGTAGCAGGGGGCGAGGTGAGGTGAGGTCGGCGCGACGTGATGTGTGGAGTGATGAGCGGACTGATACCAAAGGCAGAGTGGACCCTCGTGAGGCTGTGAGGAGCACGCAGGCCGGTCCTGCGGGCCCAGCCACCGCAGACGTAGCCACCTGTCAAGTGACGTTTGCTCCGGCCCGCCCCTCGCAACTTGGCAGTCAAGCAACACCCACGCGTGCGCGCGCGCACGCACGCATGCACTCTCTCTCTGGGCCTGCATGCATGACTGCACGCGGGCATGCAGACGCACGCACACGCACGCTCACACGCGCGCACGCGCTGACTCACCAGCTTGAGGAGCGCCCCCAGATACGTGTTGGCGCAGCCCACGTGCACGGGCAGCCCCGACGCCTGCAGCCACGCCCAAGTCTGCACCACACGCCCCCAGGCGCCGACCTCTGACGCCAGGGTCAGCAGCGCGCCAAACGTGGCCGCGGTGGGCTCGATACCACGGGAGAGCATGTCATGGTACAGCTGGGGGGGGTAAGGGTTGGGGTGTTGAAGGATTCGTTGCCATGAGGGTTGCATGCTCAGGTGTCAAAGAGCTTTTCTGACAGCGAGAATTCTTACACCAAAGCGCGTGCTCGCAAGGCTTGCCGCGGTTTAAAGCAGAGCAAGAGGCTTCAAGGGGTCGAGGCGCGGGGCGGGGCAGCGCGCATCTCAGCCAGTCTTGTGACCTTCAGCCCTGAGCTCACCTCGAAGGCGACGTCGGCCTGATGGGCGCTGCCGGCCGCCTTGATGGCGGTGTTGTAGCTGCCGGGGTCGGTGGGGGGGGTGCGAATTGTTTGGAGCGGAGGTGTTGAAGAAAACAACGATCTCAGGGAGGGGGGGCGGTAAGAGGCCAGCGGGTGCGTGGCGGTGCACCTCAACCCGTTCACCAAGCTGGGCGCTGCGCCAATTCGATGCCAATTGCAGTCTGCAGTAAACGCACCTGACGATGTCCGGGGTGAGCTCGCCGCCACACGCCCACATGCCGGCTAGCAGCGCCAGGGCGCGCCGCCACTGCGCCGGCGTCGCGCGCGCGTACGACGCCAGCAGCGCGTTGCAGCACACGCGGTTGGGGGACGCCTTCTTGGTGCTGAGGCTGCCGGCACGCGTCAGGCCGCAGCCGCTGCCGGCACGTGTGAGAGCGGCGCCAAAGCCTGCGGCGCCGACGCCGTTGGCGGGGCCGCGCACTGCGCCGGCGCCGGCGTCAAACAGGGCGAATGCAGAGGGGAGACATGCGCCCGAGGACGCAGCGGCGCGGCCATCTGCTCCTGCCACAGTCGCCTCGGGGGAGGCCGGCCATCCAGGACTGACGCGCTGCGCATCAAGTGCCGCCCGTGGCGGCGAGGGCGTGACGACCTTGTCCGGGTCCTCGGCAGCGGCAGCCCCGTGGCCGTTCTGGTCGCGGCCGCGAGCGCCGTCATCGCTGGGCGTGCCAGGCGCAAGCGGCGGGGAGCCGCCAGGGCACCTCTGCGTCGGAGGGCTCCCGGGCGCCGCGCCCAGCGCCGGGGCGGCGGGCGCCAGCAGGCCCGGAGGCGGGGGGCCGCGTGGCGCCGCGACCAGGCCGGCCGCAAGCTCCTCGGCCGGCGGCAGGGCCGACCCGACTGCGGGCGCGCCGCAGTTGCCGCCGCCGCCGCCGCCGCTGAGCGCATCGAGGGCCGCCAGGCTGAACGCGCCCTGCATGGACGCGGCCGCGATGGAGCCAGCGCCGCAGGGCGTGTCGTCCATCCCTTCGAGCAGGGGCGCCAGGGAAGCATCGGCGCAGTACATGTGCTTGAACACCTGCAGGGTCGCCCGCGATGACGAATGATGGCGGTGGTGGGTGCGTATTTTTTTGGGTGATCAGCTTGGGAGTGCCCGCTTTGCACAGGGTGATCAACAGGTTCATTCAGGCTTTGAATGTGTCGACATACTCGAGGGTGATGTGGGGGGCATTTGAGGCAGCAAACAGCACCCGTCTCGCAGGGACAGATTTCGGCTCACAGCTGTGGTAGATTTGTTCGAGGGAGGGGCGAGGACAAGGGGTGATGCGAAGCGCCATAGCTCAGGGTGCGATGGTGCAGCAGGCGCAGGCTTGCGGTCACTCAGCATCCAGGCCAAGACACACGCTGGTGTTTGATCCCGCGGCTTTAAGACAAACCCGGCTCCGCGCCCCCCTCGCTGCCTCCCCACCTGCTCGGCCATCTGCCACTGGCCGCCCTTGTCAAGCGCCGTGATGAGCGAGCAGCACGTCACTGCGTCGCACTCGACACCCTCCTGCGGCACACCAAGTCGTCCCACACAAAACGAGCGGGAGTTCGGCAAATTAGCCACACAACGGACTGCCCGTGTTCGCCTCGCATAAGAAAACAGCGCGGCCACTCGAGGTCTGTCGAGACGGACGAGGCTGCACACAAACGCCCGCGCACAGGCGTCGCGCAGCCTTGCGCTCGCGACGACGAGTGCGCCGCTGCGCGCATTGTATCCCTGGCCGGCGCACCTGGACCATGTGGTTGAACACGTGGATGGCCAGCCCCCACTGGCGGCCCTTGGACAGCGCAGAGATCAGGGCGGAGTAGGTGATTGCGTCCCTTTGAATAGGAGGGGCGAGGGCGGCGGTGAGGCGGTCAGGAGGTGAGGTGGTCGGTGAGGGATGCGTGGGAGGGCGGCGGGGTGACTAAGAATGGGGGTGCAAGTGAGGCAGGCGACTCACAAGAGTGGAGTGTGGTTCTGCGCACCAGGACAGAGCTACTCGGGCATGGTCCTTCCAGACTCAGCTGAGCATCTGCCTGGCAAAGCCCTGTGTCATTTGTGTGGATGGCGCCTGTGCGCGCCATTGCAAACAACCACACAACCCGAAACCATCAACCCTAGACCCTACAGCATGCACAGCCACAAATACAAGCTGGCGCACAGCAACCCACCCGCAAGCAGAAACTCATGCGCTGCCGCTGGCAGACAGCAGTGCACCCGTGCCCGCGCAACGGCGTGCCCAGAGGCGTGCGAACCTGGCCATTCCAACATCCGCCATGCGCCTGAACAGCTCCAGCGCAGCCTCCCACTGGCCGCCCTTGTCGCACGAGCTGATGGCCGCGTTGGTGATGGTCGTGTCCGGCCGCACGCCCACCGCGTCCAGCGACTGGTAGACTTCCAGCGCCTTGGCCCAGTGGCCCTCCTTGGTCAGGTTTGACACCAGCTTGGTCAGGCCTGGGGGTTGTGTGCGCAGACGCGAGGGCGTCGGAATAGGGTGGTGACGAGTTCAGAGGATGGGGTTGGTGGTGGGTGCTCGACTTGACGGGAGCAATGTGGCATGCAGACACAGCGCCTGTTTGGATGGGTGAAGGGGCCGGTCGGCGGCCTCGTTGGGGCGCCATTGAATGAGGCAAGGCTGAAGGTTCGGACCGCTGCTGGAAAGCTGACAGTGCGGGGGTCCTTGAGGGAAGGGTTGTTCCAGGCTGGGCGCGGCACGCCCGGCTGCGCAAGCACCCGCGCGGCACTCACCGGGCAGGCGGGGCTTGAACGTGCATGCGGTCAGCACGCGGCGCACGTCGCCAGTACCGGCCTGGACGTGACCCAACATGGTGGCCAGGCTGCGGGGGTGGGGGCGGTGCGGGCGTGGGCAAGTGGGCGAAGGCAATTGGTGGTGTTGGCATAGCCGGTCGGCCTGAGTGGTTGATGATACCGGATGGGAGTGACGCAAGCACGGCCTGGAACCCACAGTCTCAGCCAGCCAAACGAGAGCATCACGGTGCCGAGGATCTCCATTGCGCAGGCAGAATCCGTCAAGCAGCGGCGGATGTGAAACACTGCATGCTGGACTGTTGCTTGTAAATCAATCACTGCACCTCCAAACGTGCAAAGTTACCTCTTCATGTCAAAGACCGGGCAGACAGCCGTGCAGCCCCCCGCCGCGTCCAGCCGCGCCCTCAGCGGCTGCTGCGGAGGCGACCCCGCCCCGCCGCGGACGCCGCCGGGCTGCTGCTGCTGCTGCAGCTGCACGCGCGGCACGCAGGGCTGATGGGTCTTGAAGTATAACTGCTGCTGCGGGGGGTGGTTGTGGACGAAGCCACCCTGGGCAGCGGCGAGGGCCGCGACATCGGCGCTGACGCTCCGGTGGAGAGCCGGCGACGCCGCGGCGCCGTGCGGCGACGATCCGCAGCCGAAGCCGGGTGAGAGCGCCGAGCCCGGACGAGGGAGCGCCGCGGGGCCGCCGCCGCCAAAACCAGCGCCCGCGGGGCTGCCGAGGCGGCCGCCGCCGGCCGCGTAAGCCGCCGCGCCGCCGGGCGCAGAGCGCCCGACCGCCGCCGCAGAGGTCGCGCCGTAGGGCGACGGCGGCCCTCGCAGGATCGGGCGGGGCGGCGGGTGCGCCGGGCTGCCGCGCTCGCTGCCGGCGGCGCCCAGTGAGAGGGAGCCAAAGTCTGGGAGGGCTGCTGACGCCGAGAACAGCAGGGGCTGGCTGCCAAAGGGGCTGCTGGCACCGAGCTGGGCCCCAAGCAGCGCTGGCCCCTGGGAGGTTGCAGCGGTGGTCGGGGACGACCCGTACGCGCCGCCCTGCCAGCCGCAGGAGCCGAAGGGCTGCAGCAGGGTGCCACCCGTGGGCGGCGACGCAAACGCGGCCGCCGCGGTGGCGGCAGCACTGGCCGCGGCGAAAGGGGAGGCGGCCGAGGTCGCGGCGGCGTGGGGTGCCATGGGGGGTTGCGTTGGGGGCTGGGGACGGTTGCTTGTTGAGGCGGCGCAGACCAGCCTGTGAGCGAGGCGTGGTTACAGGGGTGTCCAAGAAGTGTGGTTGCTGGTCAGGGTTTCCTGTCGTCAGCGTGGCCTGCTTGTTGGATTGGGGAGTTGGCTTGTCATCGCGGCAGTTGAGTGTGTGGCTGTTTGCCACAACCCACATTTGATGTTCAGAGGGCGCGGCGCACGCGGTCGGTGCGCCGCCGCGGCCTTGGGAGCCCCAGTTTCGATCAACCCTTGGGAACATGCATGCTTGGCAGTGGGCAATGCAGCGCGGCCCTGTAGGCACGGTTCGCACCCTAGTCTCTCGAGGGCCCTGCGTTCTTGTGGTGCGTCGTGGTGCAGCGCGACGCGGGGATCCTCCACGGGGTCTGAGGGGTCCGGTTCACGCTGTGCTATACTGATACATCATGGAACTTTGAGATACTGGGCAATAGTGGCTGAAAGAAGGGTGCTCGACGCCGTTGTGTCGCGTTCAGTTGAGCGGCGACGTTGAGTGATTTTGAGGTCTCCGGACCGCCTCGAAGGGCAAATTGCAACTAAACGGGCTGATATGAAAGTCCACGCATCATCAGGGGGCGCTTGGCGACCCCAGGTCTGCCCCAGGTTGTCCGAGAATGCGCAACAGATCTCCGCAGAGAACTCACTGGGCCCCCATAGCAGCCAGAGAACAGTCGAAAGCGGTGTCATCACGACAGGGGTGCCGCAGTGCTGCGTGGCCTGCACCACAGGACGCTGGCAGGGGGCGGCAGCAGCGTGCCCACAGCGACCCGAGGTGCTCCCGCTGCTGCTCAGCCAGCCTGCCATGGCTGCCCCATGTTCATGCCATGGTACAATGACCAGAGAGTTACAGCCAGGGGGCGCCCGCAAGCCGTCACGCCCATTCCCGCGGCTGCCGCAGCACGTCCAGCAGCCGCGCCTCGTCAGACCCCTCGTCCGGCCGTACGTCGTACTTCCATGCGATCAGCGGCGGCGCGGACACCATGATGCTCTCCACGCGGCCGCCGTCCAGCCCGAACTTGACGCCGCGATCGTAGAGCAGGTTGAACTCCAGGTAGCGCCCGCGCCTGCCACGGTCGGGTCGGCAGATGGCAGTTGGTTTGTGGCCGCGCAGCGGCGCCAGGCAGAGATGCGGCCTGATGAATATGATGATGCATGCCCGGCCAAGACATCAAGTGCATCTCTTGCCAATTGCCAATTACTTTGAAGCAGCAAAGCAATAATGCTGTGCGCGCAAGGTATATGTATGTGTGTGGGGTGGACTGCGGGCATGCGCGCACTCCCGCCGCCCCTCGGACGCTTGCGTTAACACACCTGGTGAGCTGCCATTGCCGCTGGCTGTCAGTGTAGGGCAGGCGTCGCCGCCGCTCCGCGATGGCGCGCCAGCTGGGAAGAATGTTGTCCCCCACATCCCTCACAAACGCCTGCAGAGGCCCAGAGCAGCGGGTGAAGGTGTGCAGCACCTAGGTTCGCAAAAACAACCGGACCCTTGGATTGGGGATGACACCAGGATCAATCATCGAACCGTACTGCCTCGCCACCAGCCATATGCCGGTATGGATGTCTCTGCCACCCTGTTTGCGGGCAGGGTTCCCTGGGACCCCCACAGCGCTCCGCCGCACCGCACCTCTGCATCATAGCCGGCCTCCCCTGTGGCGATGTCGTCGAAAAACAGGCCCCCGATGCCGCGGTGCTCCTTGCGGCATGGGATGTAAAAGTACCTGGGATGAGAGTCGCGGTGCACATGTGAGCGCTTCTGTTAACCTGTTTGCTGCCCTTTGCCGCTTGCGGGCCGGCCGGGCCGGGCCGCCACCCCTTGGCTCAAAGCACGGGGTTATGGCTGGCAATGCGCCAAACACATGTGGCATCACATGCGCTGAGCGGGTTGTCAGGCGGTAACCCCTGTCCAGACGCATCCTGCTGGCAGGTGGGCGGCACACACGCGCCCACCGTCGCATGGGCCATCGGCCCCAGGCTTTGCCTCTGTAAGGCTTGCCAAGTGCACCCTCTCCGCAAGAGCAGCCAGCGCGCGCCCCGCCACGCGCTCTCACTTGTCACACCAGGCCTTGAAGTCGGGGTACACGTGGGGCGCATACTTGTCACACACGGCCTTCCAGTGGGCGTGGAACTCTGCTGCATCCTCCTCAAACAGGTAGCTTGGCGTCAAGTCGCAGCCGCCGCCAAACCAGGCGTTGCCGGCAACCTGGGGGGTCGTCGAGGTGAGGTCGCAGAAGGTATAAGTGGAGCAGGTGTGGGAGTGGGCCAGGTGGAAAAGAAGGAGCTGTCAGGGGCCACAGCTGCCCTGCAGCGGCGGCTGGGCGGCGCCGTCCAGGGCCCTGACATGCGCGCGCCGCGTTTGTGGTTGTCACCTGGAAGAGGCGCACGTCTGCCCGCAGTGTCGGGACCAGGGGGTGCGCTGCGTGGAACACGAGGGACATGGCCGCGGCGCTGTACGGCTGGCCGCCCTTGGGGTCGATGTCGGCGCGGCCGCGGGAGCTCATGGCCTGGGCCGGCAAGGCGGCGGGTGGGGACATGAGGGAGCGCGGCGCGGCAGCGCGCGGCCAGCGTGGCGGCAGGCAATACGAAGGTGTAATGCTGGGGCCAGCCGCCACAACTCACCACTGTTTTGGAACAATCAAATGAGGAAAGGCCTATCACTCTGCCGTGTTACAAGCTGTCTGATCCAGACCAACCGGTGGCACGATGGCGGTAATGCCGAACGAAACCTGCCCGCCAGCAGCCCACCTGCGCGCGCTGTGGGGACAGCTGCCCGTGGATGATGCTTATGTTGGCTGCCGCCTTCTCCAGCAGGTCGCCCCCCTCCAGCACGCAGGTGATGCCATAGCCTGAGGGGCAGCGTTGGTGAGGCGAATGGGGTGTGAGATCAGAGTGGTGGGGCCATTGGGCCTGCCCGGTCAACTCAGCATAATCTACACCCACGGTGGGCAGGTTATCGCAGCTCAATTATGTGGAAGTGCACACACTTACAGCCGCGGTCCAATCACAGCCGCGGTCCAATCACATGGACATAGCAATCAACAGTGTAGGCACAAGCACAAGCCCAGATATACCCACAAACCACCCTCACCAGCATTGTCACTGCCGCGAGACCACCTGTCGCGCAAAAACTTCCTGCCGCTGCCGTCCAGCTGCTCTGCCTCGGTTAGGATGCGCTCCTGAAGGTCCAGCACATACTTCTCAAAGCCCTTGAAGTCCTCGTCGCTGCCGATTGCCGTTGCGGCTGCATCCTGCGCCACAGCTGTCGGGGTACTGGCGGGGCGGCGCCGCAGCATGCGCGCGCTGGGCGTGGCGTGGAGAGCTGTGCCACGTACATTGACACTGAGATTGCGGTGTGATGTCGTGACCAACATCTCTACTGTTTGCGGACACCCTGACCGCTCTCAGAGATGGCCGGGAGATCCGAACAGGGTGGTGTAAAGGCCACGGAAGGAGGATGGTCGTGATATCTGACACGTCATTCATGCCAAGTGGCGTGCAACGTGCCAAACTGCACTGAGAGGGTCAGTCACCCCCTCAATGACTGCGAGTGACACCTGCTGACAAAGAGTGGGCAACGCTGCTGCAACAACGGCGTTTTGGTGAACCGTCGAGCACACACTACTGTCAATAGATTTAGCTTGTGATCGACAGGACCTCACCACGCCAAAGTTGCAACACGCGGCTCTGTTGTACGCGTCGCCGAGGTCAACAAAAGGGTGATATTATTTGCACGAATAACATAGATCAAGCGTAGCGCACGCCGAAGCTTAGTCTGCTCGCCACCGCCGACGACGGCAGCCGCCTCAGAGCAGCGGCGTGCTGCACTGCGGCAATTCGCGCAGAGCCACGTCTGCTTCCAGCCGGCGAGCTTGCAGAATATAGCAGGAGTTTTGCGGCTGACTGCTACCTTGTTAACAGTGGCTTGACTGTCTTGCAAAAGGCAGGACCTGCAGCGGACCTGCGCCGGCGTTCGCGAACGTGGCAGTGGCATCAGCGACGGCTGCGTGCGCGTTCAGTGCCGACGAGCTGCAAGCGGGCTTCAACTGAAAGCAGCAGCATCAGGAGTAGCAGCAGCACCCACCTGGCAAGATGGGGCGGTCGCGGCGGCGCATGAAGAAGACAGCGGCGAAAGTCAAGGTGTGCAGGAGTTGCCCGTCGCAGGACGGGCAGGCGCGCTGGTCCTGCTTGCCAATGCGTGCGACTGCACACGCGCCAGCTTGTCCACAACAAATGGCCCTTCGAAGACACTGCTCCTTGCGGCGGCTGACCCTCCCAGGTGGGCGTTGTGAAACGCAAGAAGAACCAGAAGGCAAAGCTGCCCAAGGAGCTGACGGAGGCGCGGCCAGACGTGGAGAAGCGGCTGCAGCAAAAGTGCGCGGCAGGCCGGAGGCCAGCGGGGTTGGGCATGGGGATGGGAAGGGGCTTGCAGAACGCAGCTGCGCTGAGCCGATTGCACGTCTCGAGCATCGCACCTGTCAGCTCTGCTACATGGAGGCGTCACACTCAGCTTTGGCGCATGCCTCAGCAAGCCGTGGCAGGCAGTGCACCCCCGCTCTTAGGCGCCCTCGCGCACTACGCTTGTCTCTTACACGCCCTGCGTACTCGTTTGCCAAGCCCAGGCCGGAGTGGGAGGAGGAGGCCACGCTGACGACCAACTACGCGGCCAACCAGTTCGTGCTCGACCCCAATGAGGGCTTTGGGCGCAACCTACGGCCGGCCCCGCTCAAGAGCAAGGAGGAGCGCGAGGCGGAGGACGGAGAGACCTTCTCGGACGATGACGGTGCGCTTGCGGGTTTAAGCTGTGGGTTGGGTGGTGGAGGGCTCGAGCGGGCAAGCAGGGGTGTGTGTGGTGGTGATGGAGGCATGGGACCACAAGATCATCGTTGTCACGTCAAGTTTATACCGCAGTGTAATGGTGTTGAGAAAGTCCGCGGAATCGACGTATGTGTGCGTGTGTGTGCATGTGCGTGTGTGTGTGTGTGTGTGTGTGTGTGTGCACTAGCGCGAGGTGCAGACAGGGGTTCACAGGCTGTTTGGGGGGCTCGCATGCGCCCAGCCGCGGCATCCTCAGCGCGCGCCAGGCTGGCGCCTGCCACTTGCGCGCAGCCTCAAAACTTTTCCCACTCCGCTTGCAGAGATACGGGCGGCCACGGGCAACATCCGCAAGACGGGCAAGGCCGCGCCCCAGCCCCTGACGGCGCACCAAAAGCAGATCGTGCAGCGGCTCATTGACGCGCACGGGGAGGATGTGAAGGTGGGAGGGGCGGTCCTGTTGCCAAGAGCATGGGGTTTCTCCTGCTCACTCCCTGTCAATATGTGCTAGTGCACACTTCAGCCGCTTGCTCTCCTCTTTCTTGCTTTCGCTCCGCCCGTCGCTCTCTGCACACATCCACTCTTCCCTCTTTCAAATCTAAAATACCCTACTCCCTTCACCCCGTGGATTTGTGGTACACCCATGTGAGCTTACAGGCCTGGTTCCGCGACACCAAGCTCAACCGAATGCAGCACTCTGAGGGAAAGCTGCGTGAGCTGCTCGAGTCGTTCAAGTTCCACTCAAAGCGGCCAGAGGGCGACCGCCACGATTTCAGAGCGCCGCGGAAGCCGTTCAAAAGGCTGTGAGCGCTTTAGGTAGCGAGGGGTTTGTGGGCTTGAGGTTTGTGCAAACCTAACTTTATAACTTACCCAGTTCTAATCGTTGGACAATGCGTTGATGCGGTTTGAATTCAACATAACAGCAGCTGCACCGTGGCTGTAATCTTACACGGTGCGTCGTCTTGAAGCATCTGGTATGTGAGGGAGCGTAGTTGCACAGCGGTGCAGGCAGCTGCACACCATTCTGTGCAGGTACTGTAGTGTTCTTGCTTGAATGTGTCATCCATGCTCTGGTCATGCTGACTCGCACCCTCAATATTACGACAAGTGGGGGCAGCTGTCAGGTATCAACTGCTTTCAAAAACCATGGAGTGCTCTAGAGTTCGGGGGCAAGCAACCCATGCATAAGGCAAGGCTTCAAGCATGATCCTTTCACGGCGATGCACATCAGTTTGCAATGCACCGCTTGTCTGCAGCATGGACACAATCCACCGACGACGGCTGACCTTGGAGTGGGCACTGCAGGGGTGCGGAACCCGCACAACAACAGCCCTTGATGTGCTGCTCCAACGTTCAGTGATTCGGATGTGGTGTGTTACTTTCGATATATGTTCTGATATGTTCTGATGATATTGTAGGCGCCCCTTGTATACTTGTGACGACGGCGTTTGACGTTTGGGGTAGTCGCCGGCACAAAGGGCTCCTCGCCCTCGGACCCGGCCTGCTGGCCGACTTAAGGGCTGCAAATCAATTTGCAAGCAGCCAGTCGGGGTTCAGGCCATTCGCGCGGCGCGGTTCCAAGCCAGATCGCCAACGGGACGCTCAGCAGCCTTGAAGGCATCAGGCACACACGGAGCTCTTTTTTAGATTGTAGTGACTGGGACGGCGAAGGCTGCGCGCCATGGACCTGCTGGTGCGAACCCGCCCGTTTACGATGCGAGCGGAGCAGCGTGCCATTCCAGGAGGTGTTTGCATGCAGTCCTTATCAAGCGCGTTGGTGCCGCTACGAGGCCCGCAGAGCATGCACGGTCGCAGCCACGGCTCTGCTCAGCCATCCGCCATGCCAACAGTCAGCATGACAAACAGCATGACAAACGCATGCTGGCCGCAGCCCAGCACTGCATGCGGTTGCCGCTCTGTGCACATGGCTCATATCGTGGCATGCAAGCATTGTCATCGGTGCTGCCCCGCGTGCTGAAGCCCCATGCGCCCCTCGTTGCACCGCACCGGTTTAGGAGTTGCTGCGGCAGGGCGGCGCCGCACTGACCCAGTGCCCCAACGCGGAGCTGCTGCCACTGCTGCAGCAGGCCGTCTATGATGAGAGCGTTGGCCCTCGGCTGTTTTCAGACAATGCGGCGCTTGCAGGCCTCTGCTGCCGTCTGATTCATGTGCGCTGCTGTTGAGCTGCTTCGTGCACACCTGGCCGTTTGTGCACAGCTGGCCACGTGCGTTTGAAACTTCGCCTTTGCAACGTGGCATTGCATCCCAATAAGATCCAGAAAGTGCATTATAGGGACCATCCATGCACATCAACTCTATGTTGCGTGCCAACAACCCAAGCATGAACCCATGATCCATGCACGGCCCCCCAGGCGGTGGTCTGCTAACAATGCAGTAGTAGCTTACGGCGGGACATCACAATGCCCAACCATAACACCGCATACACTCCCCCCAGGCCTGCAAGACCATCACAGACGCGACTGATGTTGACCAAGCCACCGAGAACGAGATGCATTTCATACGATTTGCCTTTGGGCTCACGCCGCGGAGCGTCAGGTGGGCGGACCACTTGCTGCGGTGCCAAAGGATCCTAGGAGGCCAGCGCCCTCTGCGCATGCGTGTGTGGTCGCCAAGCTGCTGCCTGATGTCACGTGATTGTTGTGTGGCTGAGTCCTATAACATGGTCTCTAAGCCACAGGTTGCGCTGCATCTGTACCTTACCCCGCACCTACCAGCCCCGCGCTCATTGTTGCCGGCACCACCCACTGCCACATCTGCAAAACCCAAACCCGCAGCTCCTCCCTGGCCATTCGCATCCTTTACAAGTCCAAAGTCTTGAGCGTCCTGGAGCAGAGCATGGAGACGCTGTGGGACGTCGCGGACCAGGTGGAATGCGGCGTGGATCTGGCTGGAGTGTCGATGCACCACTGAATTTCTTCCCCAGCAACCTCGTATTGCCAGGTTCCCCCAATCTTGAGCCTGCGGCTGCTGAGGAAAGGCGCCGTCATCATTTGGGATTTGCCAATAATCCAAAGTCAGCGTGCCGCGCAGCCTCACGCCTGCCCCGACCCGCCTTCCACAGGTCGGTGCCGACAGCCCAGGTGTGGAGAATGCCCTGGGCTCCATGATACAGGCAGTGGATGACATGAGCTGCTACGAGTTCAAGCTCGCGCCGCGGGAAGACGGACGTGCGCCAAGCCAGGGTAAGCGGGATTGTCGATTTGCGCTAACACCCTGCATCCTGCTGTGCTGCAGAGCGCGCTGGTGTGCTGGTGGTCCCTTCTCGGGAACTTCAAGAGATGTATGCATCGTCCTGAGTCTCAGTCACACAACGCTGGTGCTTTACTGTACAATCCCATGAGCCTGGATGGCTCCAGGAGCGGGCGACCGCGGGACGCTGTAACAATCCTAATCCTAATCCTAATCCTTGAGCACTTGCCTGACACCTCGGTCCGGCCTGCGCAACCCTCGCAGTGCCGGCCGCGCTCGCATCCCAGCAGCCCGGCGGCCGCTCTACTGGGCGGGTGGTGCTCGGCCCCATCATGATTCCGCAGCTGATGCTGGTGCTGGGGCTCAATGAAAGGTGAGACCGGCTGTTGTACAATCAACCCGCTCGGACGAATATGGTTCTCAATACACGCCTGATGGCCATGCTGCTGTGCGCTGCACCGCTCATGCTGCCTTCATCTGCCTGATGCTTCTGCATTCCATGTTACCCATGGGCGACGCCCCATGCCATAACTCCCGCCCACCGCATTTCCTGCGCAGCACCACGCCGTACCTGCTGCGCCGGGACGCCACGTCCTGCCTCCTGACCCTGGCCACGTCCTCCAAGGCCAACCAGCGCGTCCTGCTGCGCCATGAGGCTCGCGAGGGCGGGCCGGGCGGCCAGCCGGAGGGCATGGCGCAGCGGCTGTGGGGCCGGCTGCTGCGGAGTTGCGGCGACTATCCCATGCAGGTGCGTCGCCGCATTGCAGGCGCTAGACATGCTGTATGCGTGGGCCACATTGAAACGCGTTCCGCCGTTTCCTCATCTTCAACGCAGCTCATAGACTGTGTCTGCGGCACAATCTCCAACATTTCAGCAGTACTGATCATGTGCTTCTTGTCGCTCTATTTCAACATCCACTACCCACCCCACTCTACTGGGCATGGGCCACACGCCCCTCCCCCTTCCAGCGCGACCTGGCTGAGCTGCTCTACCGCTGTGCGCGCAACGGACGCCCCGACCTCCACGCGCGCTTCCTGGGCGACCCGGAGCTGGCTGCCGCGTTTGATGAGGTGCTGGAGCAGGACCCCAAGGTGGGGCTCGCCTGGGTGATCAGGGGCCTGCGTGGGGTGCGAGGGCGTGCAGCCATGGAGTGTGTGCGTGCACGTGCGCGCGTGCGCGCGCGTGTGTGTGTGTGTGTTCGTGTGTGTGTGTGTGTGTGTGTGTGTGTGTGTGTGTGTGTGCGTGTGTGTGTGTGTGTGTGTGTGTGTGTGTGTGTGTGCGCGCGCGCGCGCCATGTGTACCGCTCGCCGCCCAGGGGCATGAGCCGCAACTGATCAGCGCAGCAAGTCCGTCAGCATGCTCCCTGCGCGTTCCCCAACCCAGCCGACGCCCTCCCTTGCGTCACAACCACTGCGTGCACAAACGTTGGACCCATCATCAAACCCTGTCTGTTCACCACTGCAGGACATCGACCTGAGCGCGGAGCTGCACCGCTTCCTGGGGCGCTACAATGAGCACTATCACGACCTCACGGGGTGGGGAGCAAGGCTAGCGCGGACGGCTTACATTTTTGATAGGGATTTCCCAGGCACATCCCAGGCAAAGCAATTATGCCCACCATAACAACCCCATGCACTATTGGGGCCGCCTGTGCTGTCACCCTCACGCTCTTCTTCCATCACAGGGTGGTCTCTCTTGAGGCCGACTCCATTGAGCTGGCCATGCCCTTCCTTGCACCAGAGGCGGGGCCTGAGGGCAGGCTGCTGCACCTGGGCCGCGGCCACATGACTTTCGCGGCACGCAGGGTGAGAGCGGGCTGCTGAGAGCGGGCTGCTGCATAGCAGCGTCTCCGCACACCATGTACCTTGGCTACTGTTTGGGCTTTGCAGATCCCAGGACCTGGCCTGCGGATATGAAATAGCAGTGGTAGGCGCCACACCACAGCTTTTTGGAGGTTGTCAAATAACTACACAGAAGATTAATCTTCTTTGCTGCCTTCTCACCTCCCCCCACCCCTAATGCCTGGCAGATCGAGGACGGCCAGGGCGGCGGCAACGGCGGGGAGGGTGGAGACGATGCGCCATTTGACTACTGTGACATCAATTATGGTAGGCTGTGGTTGATAATTGGTGGGGTGGGGGGCGCAGGCGTTCAGAGGCTTGCCTGTGTGTTGGGCTGCGGTGGCGGTTGATTTCGCAACACTACAGTATACAAATTGGTTTTTGTACTAGAAGGGGGCTCTCATGATGCTGTCAAGCTGCAGGGCTTGGGCCTGGACTGCAGTTCTTGGGGCGGGGGTGGCTGATAGGCGTGGGTCAAGGTGCAAGCGGACAGAGTCAACCAGGCTCTGCCATGAGAGGCGTGTTGTCTTGCGTGTTGCTCATAGTTGGCGCCTCTTCGTGCTTCTTGCCGCCTTGCATATTCGAGCCATCGCAGTCACCCCTGGCACAAACATCAAAACCAACGCCTCCCTGATCCTACGCCCCATTGCTTACACCGTGCATCAGGTAATATTGAGTCGCTGCGCCAGCTGGCGCCAACCCCTGGCAACGACCACGGCCCCCTGACATTTGACCTGCGACTGAGGGAGGCGCCAGCGCTGCTGGCGGCGCAGGCGGACGATGACACGATTTACCCCAGGTGCCCGTGATTTGTGTGACAGTGAAGCTCCAGAGCAACTGCCTTGCTTTTAATTACATTTAGGAGCACAAAATGTTGTCGCAACACTCCCTGTACTCATTGCACCTGGCATCCACTGGACCCAATGTAGTATGCTGCAACTGCAAACTCAAGCTTAATGTTGCTGCAACGACAAAGTGCTGCAGCCACCAACCCAAGCCCAAAATATCACTGCGACTGCCCACCCAAGCCTGAACACTCCGCCCTGCACCCAACACCCTCAATCACCCCTTCCAGGGAAAGCTACCGCGTACGCCTGGTGCTGGGCTGGAAGGCCGCCAACAAATTCAAAGCAGAGCTGCAAGAGGTGGGGCCCTTCGTCAGCAGGCTGCATGGGCAAGAGGATGTAAGGCACTCGGCTGCACTGGGGCCAGGGCCATTCGACCATCTCATTTGCTTGCTCGAGTGATGCCCGCTGGCACATGCAAGCACGGGATGGTTCATGTGACGCTGCGCCGTCGAGGCACTCACGGCCTTAGTATGCCCCTCACCGTTGACTGGGACAACATTCTTTGTCCTCACTCACCAGGGTCACAATCACCATGCACAACCCCTTGCCCCCCCGCCCCTACCACGCGCGCATGTGACCACAGGCAGGCGTGGCGATGCTCCTGCCCAGTGTGCATGGGGCGGCCACAGTGACTCAGGGCACCAATGGCAGCACGAGGTCCTGGATGAAGACGTCCATGTGAGGCTGAGAGGCTCGGGGGATTGGGGCCGGGGTGGTTTCGGGTCGATGGCATGGTCGTGGCAAATGTGCGGGCTTCGTGTCGCCTGCTGTTGTCGCTGCGCCAGAGGGTTTCAACGTGCGGTGCGCACTGGTGATCGCAGTGTATCGCATTGGGAGCAAGCGTCTCCCTTTTGAGTGTACCAAGGTTGGAGTTTTTGAGTCGACGAGCGTTGCGCCATGCAGGCCTGTCACTCCTTTCCGTCATTTTCTCACCTCATCCCCCTTACACACATGCACACCCTCCTGTTGGCACCGCAACAGCGCCACCATGGGCGCCAGCCGGGGCCAGCTGCCCCTGAAGCCTACTTGCGCCCAGGCCGCTGCCGCGGCTGCCAGCAAGGGCCCTCTAAACCTCCAGAGATCAGAGTTCAGCCCGGATCTGCCCCTAGACCGCGCAGACGGCACTCGAACCGGTGGCGGCCCGGCCGCCAACGGCGGCGGCGGCGCCGCTCAGATGGCTGCTGCTGCCGGGGACGGCGGCGGTCTGGGCGTGATGGTGCAGGCTGGGGCTTGGCACGGTCGTTCGCCGCTAGGCACCATGGTGACGCCGGCAGAGCAGGTGGTGAGCAAAGAATTGGATTATTATGGAACTTTGAATATCAGGGAGCGCCCTGGCGACTAGAAATGCATGCGAAGGGAATTTGAGCCGCCAGGACACATCGCAAACAGATACTGCTATGCTCCACTTGCACTGTTGATTGGGCTTGAACACTGAGCTGCACCCAACTTGCACCCATCGCAGCCCGCGGCGCGTTGCCAAACTACCCATTCATCCACGTATTTACCAAGCTGGTCGACCCACTCACTCGTCGCCACCCGCCCGCCCATCTGCCGCCAACCCACTCACTCCATCATCTGCCTGTGGTGCGCGCAGGTCCCCAACTACCTAGCGCCCTCCCTCCCAGACGCCACCACCGGCCACCCCACCGCTGGCGCTGCGGACCATCCAAAAGACGCCGACGAGGGCATGCGGGCGCCCGCCGCGCCAGCGGCTCCCGCCGCTGGTGGCGCCGCGGCACCCGACCTGGCGGCCGCGTCGCCCTACGACGGCGCCATGCCGCTGCAGGCGGCCCTGGCGCCCGGCCAGGCGGCGCCCGGCCTCGCTGACGAGGACTATTTGTTGGCGGACAACGACCTGGAGCAGCTGGTCAACGGGCACCCGGTGGCCAGCCTGCGCGCGCACACGCCGCTGGCGCGGCCCGCCCTCTCGGGGCCGCAGCTGGGGGCGTGTGAGGAAGCGGGGTGGGAGGAGGAGGTGACGGGGGCCGGGGCGCCGGCGCAGGCGGCAACGGCGCCGGCGCCGGCGGGGGCGCACGGGCGAGGCGGGCTCGAGGGGGCGGAGGGGCAGCAGAAGCAGGGGGGTCATGCGGCGCAGCACCTGGAGGGCGTGCAAGGGCAGGCAGCCGCAGCGCCACAGGCACGAGCCAATGGCAAAGGCAAAGCTGCCAAAGGTGGTGCCACGGCCAAGACAAAGGGTAAGGCCAGGGGAGCGGTCGGCGCCGCGGACGCGGCGGCTGGCAGGGCAGGGCGCAAGAAGGCCACGGCGCCTCAGGTGGGGAGGCCGGGCTCGGGTCAGGAAACAACACAAAGTGCCGCCCAAACGTCCGCCTGCTCCGCTCTCCTGGATGTACGGACCCGCTTGTGCTGAAATTCGCCTCACCCTCAGACTCCGCTTGTGTTGAGAGCCGTGCGCACCCCACAACGCGCCCTCCAGCCGCCTCCGGCCCGTGCGACGCGCCGCGGCGCCAAGGGGGCGGCAGCCAAGGCGGCTGAGGAGGGCACGCAGGACCAAATCGAGGTGACGCCGCCAGACGCAGCGCGCCAGAAGGCGCAGCCTGCCGCCATCGCTGCTGCTGGCGGTGTCCGCAAGCGCAAGGCGACGCAGCCGGCGGAGGAGGACGCCGCCGCCGTGCGCGGCCGCGACCAGGCCGCGCCGGCGCCCGCGGGCAAGGAGGAGACGCCGCATGGTCGCGGCAAGCGCCGCCAGGCAGGCACGCCGGCGGCGGCGGCGGCGGCCGGGGCGAAGCAGGCGCGGGCGGCGGGGGCTGGAGAGGAGGCGGAGGTGGACGGCGCTGGCCTGGCGTTTGGCGGCAACCTGCGGCCAGCTGCGGCGGAGGCAGTCAAGGGGACGGCGGCGGCGGCGGCGGGCCGAGGCAAGGGGGGCGGCAAGAAGCAGCAGCAGGAGCAGCGGGCGGAGCAAGAGGACTGGGTTCAGCCGGCGCGGGCAATGCCGGCTTGGATGGCAGAAGGTGCGGCTCGCCACGCAGGCATACATTACTTGGCGTCTCGCTTGGTTCCGCCGTGCATGTGTGACTGCCATCTGGAACTTGATGGGTGCGTCCCTGCAACCTGGCTCATGCTCATCCTCTCATTTCGCATCCTGTCCAACGCAAATGCGACCCACTTGGCAGGGCCGCCGCCCGCACAGCCCTGTGGCGAGCTCAGCGCCCTCAGCGACGACGACGACCAAAGAGAGGCCGGCCAGCCCCAGCCCCAGCCCGCACCCGCGCCCGTCCCTGCTGCCGCTGCGGCGCGCACCCCGCGCCGCGCGGCCCCCGCCGGCGCCGGCGCGTCGCCAGCCGCAACGTTTGGCCGCGGCAGCCGGCTCGGCGCGGGCGGTCGCCTCGCCAAGATGCAGGCGTCGCCTACGCCAACCCCGGGCAAGGCGTTCGCGCCGCCCGGCGCTGCAGCCGAGGCGGCCGCGGCCGCCCGTGTGGCGATGGAGGGGGCTGGCGGCGCTGAGGCCAGGGCGGCCAGGGGCTATAAGGCAGCCAAGGTGCGCCTGCTGTGGTCTGTCTGGTGGCATATCCAAACCTGACAGCTCAACAAGGTTGACCCTCTGAGCATACCTCGCCCCCTGCACTGCCCTCTGGGCTTGGCTTAGCATACTCATACAGAAAGCAAGTGAGCGCCAAGCGTCTGACGTGAACACCCGCCCCTTGCATCTCTTGCTCAGGCCAGCAGCGCCGCGGCGGCAGGCGGCAGTTTCAGCTTTGCTGTCCACCCCAGTGCCTCCCAGCCTGCCGGCGGTGCGGCGAAGCGCCCCGGCGCTCTGGCGGCCGTGGGCTCAGAGCCGCAGGAGGCCGGGTCGCCGTTCCTGCAGCTGGCGCAGAGGTGGGGGCCCGCACGGCATGTCGTCTGTTGATGTTGTAGCACGTGCATATTTGATTGCTGGGTCCCACTCAGTGACGACAGGTGTTGAGACATGACATCGACCAGGCAAAAGGGTTTCCAGTGGGAGCCCTGGGATGGTTTCACCCCCGCTGTGTTGAACCTCCGTATTGCGACCAGGGCTGAATCAGGCTTTGACCATACGCATTAGCCATTGCTGACACAGTGTGGGTGTGGCGGCGGTGACCATCCTTTACACGCAATACTGGCTTCACTGAACCCGCCACAACCTAGGAACTTACAGGCTTCCGATGTGTGGCGCACAAAGTGCTTCCAAACCCATGCATCTAAACACCAACCGGCGCAAGACCTCCCATGCTCCGCCCATACACCGTCACCCATCCTCGCTGGCAGGCCCCCCGACGAGTCCGCGCCCGAGTGGGACCTGCCCAACGGCGATGGCGGCGCCCCTGCCGCCGCCGCGCCCAAGGCACCAAAGCCCCGCCACGCAGCGAAGCCGGCGGAGGCAGTTGCGGCGTGCAGCAAGCAGCAGCAGAAGCAAGTGAGCAAGCAGGAGCGGGCGCGGCCAGCATCGCCGTATGAATTCGACATGGGAGGCTCAGACGAGGAGGGCGAGGGTGGCAAGGCGCGCAAGCCGTGGCAGCAGCGCGGCCGCGCGCGCCAGGCAGAGGTTGAGGAACCGAGCAGTGAGGAGGAGGAGAGCGCCAGGGAAGAGGCCGACGAAGATTTTAGGCCAAGGGGCGCCGCAGCAAAGGGCAGGGGTGCCAAGGGCAGGCAGCCCCCCGCTAGCAAGAAAACGGCGGCGATGGAGGAGGACAAGCACGAAGAGGGTGCGGCGGCCAAGGGCAGGGGGTCCAAGGGGGCAGCCAAGCCGCCAAAGGCCCCCAGGGGCGCTGGCGGCAAGGCCGCCGCCAAGGGCGGTTGCAAGAAGGCAGCGGCGGCGGCGACGGGCGCGGCGGAGGAGGAGCAGCCCGAGCAGGAGACTGGGGCGGCGGCAGCAGCTGCGGCCGGCGTCACTTCCGGCAGGGCGGCTCGCGCTTCCAAGACCAAGGTAGGACAGTGTTTCTAGAGCGCAGGTTGGGACTCGCATGTATGACTCGCTGACAAAATTCATGTGCCTGATAAATGCGGCATCGCGTTGTGGCGACACAAGTGCCTCGAGCGCTTGTGTGTCCCGGGCCCCCCCACAACGCAGGCCCCCCCCCAATCCCGTATCAACGCCCATTCCATAGGCCCTGGAAGCCCTCCACCGCCAGCAGCACCAGCAGCAGCAGCTCTCTCTGGAGTTGCGCAGCAACAGCCAAGACCTGGAAAACTTGCCGCCCTCCGCGGGGGGTCGCAGTGACGGAGCCGCGGCGCGCGCGCAAGTGGGGGTGCCCGGCGATTCCACGGCTGCAGAAGAGGAGCAGGCGGCCGCGCAGGACGCCGGGTTCGGGCTGGAGGAGGGCGGCGCTTACGATGATGGTGCCGGCGTCACGGCGGCGGCAACTGAGGAGGAGCAGCAGGAGCTCGGGCGGCCCGACGGGCGGGACGTGCCCCCGCTGGCCAAGCACGGCCTTTCACCGCTCCCGGCCAACCTCACTGGCGCCAAGGGCGCCGGCAGCCCGCCCCACCCGCTGCCCCAGCTGCACCCGCCCATCAAGTCCCTGGCCAGCCTGGACACAGGCCCAGGTGCCGCTGCCGCCGCCGCCGCCGCCGCTGCGGCGGAGCAGCCAGTCCTGAAGCTCGGGCGCCTGTCCGCCCCCAAGACAGCCGGCGGGCGGCGCGTGACGGACGCCACCCCGACAGCCGACGACGCCGCCGTCCTCGCTCCTAGCACCCGCCGCGGCGCGGCGCCCGCGCCCGCGGCTGCCGCGGGGCCGGCGGCGGCCGCGCCGCGGTTTGCGCTGCGGCAGCCCACGTATGCTGGCGGGGCCTGGGCGGCGGAGGGCGAGGTGGACGAGATAGAGGACACGCAGACAGAGCTTGCAAAAGCGGCTGCCGCTGCCGGCGCCGGCGCCAGCAAGAGGCACCTCAGCGGCCTACCGCCGCGGCCCGCGGTGCCTGGCTCGAGGCCCGCCCCGGGCGCGCTGCCCGCGCTTGCGGACCAGCAGGGCCACGCATTCGAGGGGGAAGGGGCACAGGCGGATGGCGCGGCTCGCAAGCGCCAGAGGCTGATGGCGGCGGACGACGCCGCGGCGCTGGCCGGTTCGCCAGACTCCGAGGGGGCGGGCGGGCCGCCTTCGCCGGGCAGCAGCGCCGGCACAGAAGGCGGCGACGAGCTTGCGGCGCTGCTGCGCGGCGGCCGGCCACCGCAGCGGTCTGCCGGGCTGCCGCAGCTGCCAGGGATGAGGCCGGAGGCAACGCCGTTGGTGGGTGCCTGCGATGTGGGGGAGGTCTGCTCGTCAATCTTGAAGGCAGAAGCCCAGGAGATCCCTGTATGTGCCGCACATGGACCTCCTGCCCTCAACTTCTTGCCTCATGCACTTTCAAGCCCCTCAGATTCACAACTGCATGGCAATATCGCCCACAATCAGGTCGCGACTGGCGACGCCACCATAACCAAGAAGCTCGCGTTCACCGCCGCCGCCGGCCCCAAGGCCCACGCCGGCGCCCGCCTGCTGCCCGTGCTGCCGATGTCAGCGCGCGCCGCGGCCGGCGTCCCCCGTGGCGCCGGCGCCGCCGCCAAGGCCGGCGGCGGGCGCGGGGCCAGTGGCCGGGGCGCGGCTGCGCGCGGCCAGGGGCGCGGGCGCACTCGCGGCGGCCTGGGGCCGCTTGGGCTCACCCTTGGTTTTGGCGCCGAGGAGGAGGAGGAGGGGCGTCGTGCAGTGCCTCAGGGCTGTGGCGGCGCCGGAGCGTACGGGGTGGTTGGGGACATGAGCGAGGACGAGGACGAGGAGGGCGGAGACAGCCAGCAGGCGCTGTCCATGCTGGGGCAGCTGCTGGGCAGTGCCCTGGGGGGCGGCGACAGGTGAGCGCTCTCTGGGGATTTGATTTGCAACAGGCACCCTGTTGGGGGAGAGGGCCACCCGCACATAGGGAAGGCGAGGGCCCTTTTCAGGCGGGCATGAGGAGTGCAACCCGACAGCTCAAAAATACCGTTGGGACCAAGCCAGCCGCACTGCTGGCCCTGCATCAGGTCGCAGGTCTCATTCTTGATTGCACCTGCCTCCCTCTCTTTCTCCGATCTGCGCCGCCCACCACAGCGATGCGGACGAGGATGGCGGGGAGGTGGTGGCGCTGCAGCAGATGCTGGCACGCGCCGCTGGTGCCAAGAAAGCCGCCGCTAGGCGCCAGGAGGCGGCTGTTGTCCAGGTGACTGCGCAGGCGGTGCAGCCATTGATAGTGTTGCAACAGGTTGGGGCGCATGGACGAGCAAACCTGCCTGGGCCTGAACCCTGGCAGCCCTTGGCAGCCCTTGGCAGCTGTCACACCGCCACACAGGGGCCTGGTGCAAAGAGCCCTTGATGTCGCCAAGTGACGCACGTCTCACCATTGAATCCCCCCAGGAGGTGCAGGCCGCCATGGCCGCCAAGGCGTCGGAGCTGGGCGCTGCGCTGCGCGCGGAGGAGAAGCAGCTGGCGGCAGCGGCGTCGGGGAGGCTGGCGCGGGCGGCGGCCGCCCTGGAGGAGCGCGCCACGGCCATGGCCGCGCTCAGGGACAGGTGTTTGTTCGGGGGGGGGGGCACGGGTTTGCTCTGCATTGGCAGGTGCAGGCGGAAGCTGCACAGCCTGCTGACTCTGGCGTTTGCGTTGCCTTGCAAGCTCCCCCCACTCCTTCTGGGCCCGGTGTGAACTGGTGTGGTTTGTGCAGTATGTTTGTGAGAACACTGCTTTCACGCAACAGGTTTGAGGCCGAGCTGCGCGCCATGTGGGATGACTACAATGACCATTACTCCGAGGTGGAGACTATCAAACAGGTGGGATGATGTTGCATGTGCTTGTTGAGGTTCGGGACTGAAGGGAACTCGTTGAGATGTAGATGGTCGTGGCTCGACTTGCCAGGCGGCAGCACCAAGGGGTGGAGCACACATTCTGCAGCTGCCGCGTCACTCACCCGGATGACACCCCCAGATCACCTGACTCCCGCTTGCCATGCACCTCCCAAGGACCTATCAAGCACATTTCCCTCCCACTTTGCCCTTTCAACCAACCCGCAGGAGCTGGAGGCAGCCCTCACAAAGCGCCGCGCTGGCGCGAAGCGGCGGATCGCCGCGCTGCAGGCTGAGGGCGACGCGCTGCTGGCCGACGCACGCTCGCGCATCCAGCGGCGGCGCAAGCGCGCGGGGAAGCTGCCGCAGCTCGCTGCGCTTCTGAAGCAGTTTGTGTGATCAGCGAGCAAAGCATGATTCTACCTACATAGCCTTGCCAGTCTGTCGATTGATAGGAGGGATTGCTTGATGCTTGGGTGGCAATTTTTCATCCGACGTGGAGAAATCACTTATGTATGACTTCTGTAACGCGGGCGATTGACCGACCAGGGCGAGATGCATGGTTGACCTATGGAAGGATTGCACTGGCATTTTGTCCCATGCGAGTGCGTGCGCTCAAAGGGCATGCTTTGCAATTGTGATGCCATTTTGGGTGCACGGTATTGCTCAAGGCTGAATCAAAGCATCACGTCTGCTGCTTCATGTCCATTCTGCGCCTTTTGAGCACGGAGTGGCGAAGGTTGCCCGTCCTTCTGCCGCCGCTGCCGCCGTCGCTGCTGCCGCTGCCGCCCGCCGCGCACGTAGGTCTGCCAGAGTTCCTGAGAAAGATACCGCATTGTGGGTTGTGGGCAACGAGGTGGCTGTGTGAATTTACTCACTACCGTACGCCGATTGAAGAGTCAATTTCTCGACCTTCACGTAGACAATTTATACCAGCAGTATTCCCCCCTTCGCAACACACATTGAGCAGATCCGAGCTCATACATCAGTGCTTCGTTCACGACTTCCAGATCAACAAAATCGCGCTCAATTCAAAGTCGGACGCGCTGCTCTCCTCGCACGGTGACCTGTGTGCACACCTAGCGCTGGGCTTGATCAATCAGCCGTAGTGATCAACAGGGCAAGCAGTGCAGACACACACCGCAGCGGGATCGCGCGCTGCCGCACATCAGCACCATCAGCATGGAGCCCCTGCGCTTCGAGCGCCTGATCCGCCTGCTTTCGGACGGAAGTGCAGCCGCCAGTATGCTGGACCGGGAAGTGATGCACTTTGAGGGCCGCCTCTCAGCTGTTACAGCCACGTTCTGGCAGTCCGTGCGGCCCCACACCATGCGCCGCCTGGCGCTGCTCGTGGCCGACGGCCCTAACGCGGGGGCCGCTGCGAGGTTGATGCATGCTTGCTCTCCGCACTTGACGGGACGTCGGGATGCCGCAGCGGCGTTGTCTGGGCTGCAGGTGGCAGCGGTCGCGCAGGCAGCGGCGTCTGCGTTTGTTCACGTGCATACCACGAGCTCAACCCGGGAGAAGGACCGGCTCGTGGACCTGGCAATGTTGATGAACCTCTGCTTTGCGGATGTGCCGCTCAATCCCCTTGGCACCAGCCAGACCGGTGGAGTCTTGCATGGAACGTCCAAGGGCCGCGTCCAGGCAGCCCTTGATGCCGCTCCCGGCCTCATCACTGCACTCCTCCGCTCCGCAGTCCCCGCGTGCACCGACGATTGGCCCTCTATTTCGCTGGGTTCAATAGCCATACTAGTAGCCGGGCTCGTGTGCTGTGCCTTGACGACACGTGGCCCCTGCGTGCCTGCCGGGCTCGCCGCGCTGATCGACGCCTCGGCGGTTGACCTCGCGACCCTTCTGGCGGCCTGGGCCCCGGGCCGCCCATGCGCGCGTGCATCGGCCGCGCCAGGATCTGCTGACGACGTCTTTGTCGCGGACAGCCTGCGCCTGCTGGCGGCGTGCGCGGTCGAGCGCCACGGCAGCACATGCAAGGTGATCCTCGCCAGCCCTGACGCTGTGGAGTGCATCGCGGCCGGCCTGCTGCGCGGCTCACCCTTCCTTGGGCCCCCGCCCCCTGACGCCGCCCTGAGGACTCTCGGCATTTTGTTTGGACACGACAGACCGCTTGCTGCAGAGGTGTGCTGCAACGCGGGGGGCGGCGTTGCCGTCAAGTACATGTTGCAGCTGGCGGCAGGCTGCGCGGCGGCCTACAGGAATAGCGGCAGGCTCGCGTGCACAGGCTGCCCAGAATCAATGTTCTCAAGCCCCAGCCATGCACAGCGTCTCATACCGTATGCAGCTCAACAACTGGCGTTCGCACTGGACAGCCCCTGCGTCTTCATGCGCTGCATGCACCAGATCCCTGCGGCGCCAGCGCTCGTGTGCACCATGCTGCGCGACGGGCTCAAGGGGGCGGCGCTGCCCATAGCACGCGTCGCCTGCGAAGTCGTTTGGAGGGCGTTTCTCAGCCGCCACCACCAGCCTCTACGTGACACCTTTGTGCGGCTGGGCGTTTGGCCGCTGCTGCAGCGCGTGCTGGCGTCGGACTCTGCCACAGCCACCATGCGGTGCGCCGCCGCAGAGGCGGCGCTGCTGCTGCTTTACTGCGCGGAGGACGCGGCGCACGGCCCCGCCGAGCGCCAGCAGCTGGCGCGCCCGGCGTGGCACTCGCTAATTTCCGAGGCAACATCCTTTGGGGGTCGCGGCCCTGGCCCCGAGGCGGCAAGGAGCCACTTCCTGCAAGCCGCCCTTGCTTGCAGCCCCGCGTGCCTGCCTGATCTGGCCGCGCATCCGGGCGCGCTGACAGTGGCGGCGGCCGCTGCTGTGTGCGCGCCACCGCGCTATGGCGCCGCGGGACAAGGGCTGGAGCTGCTGGAGCAGCTGGCCGCCTGTGCATGGCGCGACCAGGGCGGCGCGGAAGGTCAAGATGGCGTCGTCAACAGCAGTATTGGGACGACTTCCTGGTCCAAGCTGGACGAGCAGGCCTTGGCATTGGTGCATCCGACCTTCGATGCCAAGGCGCGCGACGCGCTGCGCATGCTGGAGCGGCACCCAGACGGCCGCATCGCGGCCAGCGCGCGCGACGCGCATGCCATGCTGGTGGGGGCCCAGCTAGACGTGTTTGGGCTGGTTCGCGACGAGAGGACTGGGGACGACAGGCTGCAAAACGCGCAGCAGCGGCCAATTTCAGGAGTTGGTGGAGCAGTGGCGGCGGCCGCAGCGGCGGCGGCACCGGCGCCGGCGGCATCAGGGAGCCAGCCAGAGGGCCGTGAGGCGCAGGACGCCCTGGAGGAGCAGGACCAACAGCTGGGCGCTGACGGGTCAGTGTCAGCGGGAGCGCCGGCACCAGAGGCGGCAGCGCCAGTGGGCCAGCGCAGGGCGTCGCAGCCGCGCAGGGCCTGCGCCACGTGCGGGAAGGCCGCGGGCGAGGACGGTGTGAAGCTGCAGCGGTGCTCGGGCTGCGACGCCGCGCGCTACTGCGGCAAGGAGTGCGCCAAGGCAGGCTGGAAGGCGGGGCACCGCGAAGAGTGCAAGGCGGCGCAGCTGAAGAAGCAGCAGGCAAAGGCGGGGCAGGAGTGAGCGGGCGCTTTGCTGTGACCATTCAATCAAGTCGTGAAGTCAGGTTCATGTGTTTAGGTAACCAGACCTTATTTACTGCCGCTACAGCTCAGATCACAGCAGTTGTGGTGCAAGCCAGCAGCAACCTCGACAAGCAAGTCAGCTGAAATGCTTGGCCTCCCGGCAAAAGCACATGACGGACGTTGCCCCTACATCACGCACAAGTGCTCCAAAGAGCACATTGACCAAGCATTTGCAAGGCAACCGTGAAGCTGTCAATGCGGGAAAGCAGCAGTGAAGGCTCGCCAGTTGACTCTATCTGGAAAAACCCAGCGGACTCGCGTCACAGCAGCTCAACACAACAATTTTGGCGCTGTACACTGCAACGTACAAAGCCAGACACACGATGTGCATGCATGAAAACACGTATGAGTGGATGCACTTCAGAGAACAGGCAACAGTGACGCGCATGTTGCCACAACGCCTCCATGGCTTCGTTGGCGCCACAAGACACACAGGCACGCCAGAGCCACAGCGTGCGTTTGCTATGGCCATTCGCAAATGATTGGATATGTTGTGTGATAACAGGCCCTATCGCGGCTGTTGTGATGTGCCGTTGTCCGCGGGCCTGCCTGTAAAGGGATGAGTATGTGTTTGTCGCTCATGCGCTTGGGGCGCAGCACGGGCAGCATGCTGCTGTCAAATTGACACCCGGTGCCTTGTGACTCCATACACTAAGCGCGAATCAACCGCACACAAACACATGCTAAATACGATTCAACGAACGCGTAGCGCAGTCCGAATACTCACTTGCAGATCACCACCTGCAGCGCGTTCAATGGAGGAGGAGGCACTGACGGAGCTTGAAAAGCAGCGGTTGCAAAGAATCAGGGAAAATAGAGCGCGGCTGGAAGCGCTCCAGCTGCCCGAACTCACTGCAGCAATCGTAAATGAGCAACGTCAAGAGCAGCAGGCGGCCAAAGAGGCCAAGGAAGCCAGGTACAGGCCCGATCCCTCGGCCAAGCGCCGGCGATCGAGCCGCGCAGCTGCTGCCGCTGCGTCGGCGCGCTTGAAGCAAGCGGCTGCCCTCGGCACAGGTGCGCAGCCCAGACACCACTCTTCACACGTGCCACCGCTGCTGCACGTACACGTCGTGCAGTACCTGCAACGCCTCCTCAGCTGCCTCGCTTCCCGTGTGTGGCAAGGCCCGAGCACTTGGACTGGCCGGACTCTGAACGTCTGGTTTGCATGCCTTCTCGCAGGGGGTGCCGACAGCAGCCGCAGCGACAGCAGCAGCGGCAGTGGCAGCGACAGTGAGGATGAGGACGAAGAACAGGGATTCAGCCAAGGCGCGGGCGCGGCAAACAACAAACGGCGCGGCGCGACGGCGCCTTTGACCGCGACGCCCAGCAAGCGGCAGCGCGGCGCGGGAGACGACAGGGGCGGGGGCAGCACTCCTGCTCGGCGGCGTCGCGAGGAGGAGGATTACTGCCCATCTTCCGGGTCAGAATCCGACCAGCAGGATGAGGAAGAGGAAGAGGAGGACGAGCAGGATGAGGATGAGGAGGAGGAGGAGGACGAGGGCGGGCGCGCCAGGGGGAAGCGGGCAGAACTCACACGGGGCCGGCAGCGGCAAGGCAGCGGCAGCAGCGGCGGGCGAGGCGGCAAGGCGGAAGGCAGCCGCAGCGCTAAGGGGGCTCGGGGTCTCGGCGCCGGCCGTGGTGGGGCCGGGGGCAAGCGCGGCACGCCGGCTCGGCGGCGCAGTGGTGCTGCGCTGCTGGCGGCGGCTGACGAGGAGGGGGCCCTCGCGGCAGCTGCTGTCACCGCGCTCGGCCCCAGTGGCGGCGGGTTTGGCGGCGGCTTCGATGCCGCCGGCAGCCGCGGCGGCGGTGGGGGTGAGGAGGACGAGGACTGGGAGCTGCAGCTCGCCCTTCAGATGTCATTGCAGGAGGCAGGTGACGGCGGCGAAGCAGGAGAAGAAGCCCGTCGCAGCGGCGCAGATGGAGGCGACGCGCAGGGAACGGGCGCTGACGCCCTTGCCAGGGCCGACGCGCCGATCGATTTGACGATGCAAAGCGGCGGCGAGTCGGACGGGCGGCGGCTTGGTCCTGGTGGTGCCGCTGCCGGCAAGCCCGGCCAGCAGCAGCGAGAACAGCAACAGGCTGCACCTGACGAGCGGCGCGGCAGCTCAGGTACAGCAGAGGCCGGCCTTCCCCAAGGGGCAGGACGCCTTGACGAGCAGCTGGGCAAAGCATGGCAGGGGGACAACGGCGGCGGCGCCGAGGCCGCGGATGGTGGCGGGAAAGCCAATGGCCGCGGCCGCGGCAGCAAGCAGCGGGGCCGTGGCCGTGGCCGCGGCCGCGGCCGTGGAGCAGAGGCGCGGCCCCTCAGCCGTGCGGACGCGGGCGAGCTGTTCCTGCGCCTGCAGCGCGGCGCCAGCGGCGCGACGGTGTCCAAGGCGCAGCTGGCGCGCGCTTGCGAGGACCTGGACGTCGACGCGGACGACGATCTGATCTGCGACATGATCTCGTACGCGCGCGATCTGGAGGCGGGTGGCGAGGGGCTATGCTTGGATGGTGCATCTGCGGGCGGCCTGCTGTCGAGGGCCGCTTTCTTACGGGTGGTGGAGCGCGTGGTGGGCTTGATTGACGAGTGACATGCCCACTTGCACTGCAGGATGATAGGTCGCTGCCCTGAGAACTTGATGATATGATGACGAGAGTGCTCAGCCCTGCTGGCTCGATAGGAGTGCAGAGTGGAGCTGCCGTGTTGCTGTCCTCGCCGTGCTTCCTGCTTCTTTTTGCTTATTGCATTATCGCGCTGCGCCTGCCCTCTGCAGCCACGCCGATGTTGCCCAATTGTGGTGAAAAGGATTTTATTGATGCCTTTTGGATCAAGGTCATAACAAGTTACAGTACTGTATCAGTAGCAAAGACGTTGTGGTTCTGATCAGGAGTACGCATGCGGGTGTGCCAAATTGTGAAGGTGTGCTGCGACACGAGACAGGCGGCAGCAGCAGCAGCAGCCGCGTGGGCAGGTGTGTTGCAGACAGTGGCGCTCGTGAATGGGCATGCGAGTGCAGGGGGAGGGGCACCGCAGGGCCTGCGTCCTGCCTCAGCTCATCCAGTCCTGTGCAGTGGCGCCGCCAGATGGCCGCTGCTCCACCTTTTTCGCCTCCTTGACCGACTTGATGGCGGCGCGGCCGACCGCGCTCCGCTCAAACTGGGCCTGCCGCGCCTCCGCCTGCGCAGCAGCAGTCCGTGGTTCAGGTTCCGGACAGTGGGGCATCCGTCACCCCACCAGGCCGCACTGGCACCGCAGCGGGAGAGGGGACGCGCAAGACAGGTGCTGCCGCATCCGCGCCACCGCACCTGGGCCGCCGCCCGCTCCCGCGCCTCGCGGTCCCGCTCCGCTTGTAGGGGGTCGTCCCTGTGAGGGGCGGGGGGTCGCCAGTTTGCCCCCGGAGAGGGGGGGGTCTGATCATTGCGCTTCAGCACATTTGGCATCGGTGGCATCAGCGCGGGTCACTTGCTGCTGCCCAGCAATGCGCGGCTGGTATGGCAAAGCAGCAAGGGTGTCAGGGCGGCTACGCGCCTGTACTCCTCGTACTTTGGCCGGGCTCCCCCACAGCAGCTGAGGCATGCGCCCATGGCGGCGCTTTTGGGTGAAGGCGGGTGACGAGGGAAGGCGACCTCGCCCGAAGCAGCGTTCAGCTGCGTGAGTGGCCCGGGGAGTTGGAGGGGATCTGGGCCCGTGCTTTGCGTCGTGAGATGGGTCGTGCGCACGGCAGCAATACGCCTTGTGGAAAGCACCCGGGGGTGAAGCTCTGTTCGTGTCAGAGAAAATGTGTGGGCCTCTGCGCATGTCAGCTGGACCTTTCCGAGTATGTTGCTTTCATCAAACTTAGGTGTTTGTAGATCGACTTGTCAGATCCACAGTGACTCGGGCACGGTGGTGCAGTGACTCCCAACAGCCTATCAATAGAGTTCCTGTCGTGCACGTCCGTGCGTGAATCTCACAGCTGCGACAACAGCTCGTCGCAACCCGCACGGCGCCCCGCCACATTGGCTGGCACCTTCGAACGCCGCCTGGCTTCCCAGGGGGGCCCGCTGCCACCATGGTTTGTGTCCTGATGGTGGCTGAGAAGCCCTCCCTCGCGGCTTCGATCGCGGGGTTTCTTAGCCAGGGCACCGCATGCGCCCGCCGTGGCTCCGTCGACGTCCACGAGTGGGACGGCGCGTTCCGCGGAGCTCGGGCGTCGTTCAGGATGACGTCAGTCTGTGGCCACCTGCTGTCCCTCGATTTCCCGCCGAAATACAACAGCTGGGACAGGTAAGAATGGATGAAAGGGGGGCTGGCGAACACAGCAGCACGTCGCCTTATTCTGGAAGGGTGGCAGGCGCTGGTTGGCGGCGGCACCATGGTTCGCCCTTGTTGGTGCCTTTGCCTGCGCTTTCAAGATCCATGTCGGCAAGAGCCATGTTGTGGCGGCCTGAACCACGGCGTCCATGATGCTTTGATACACCTTCATGCTCAACTGCTGCCATTCCCCCAAGGGTTGACCCTCTGGAGCTGTTTGATGCAGAGACGGTCAAGAACGAGTCAAACCCCAAGGTGGGCTGCAGCACCCCAAACGGGGTGCGATCCACCCCGTCTACAACTCGACATGGCGCTCTGCAGCAGACACGATAGGCGCTCGCTTGCCAGCGCCGCAGCATTCATGTACCATCGCTGTCGGTTGTTGGGCCGCCCACGCGCGCTTTGCGGCTTGGGGCACCCAAGCAGACCTTTGTTCCTCGGCGATGGCCAGATGAGCTGAGTCGCCCCCCAACAACAGCACTGAGCTGACATGACTGTGCAGCCCCTGTGCCGTATCTCTGCACTGCAGATTTTTGCCTGCGGGTG
>NW_014013451.1:0-1905 GCF_000611645.1 Monoraphidium neglectum
CGCGGCGACGGCCCGCATCGGCGGCCCCGCGCCTGGCGCGGGCCGCACTCCGACCATCACGTGCCCCGAGCCTGCCGTGCTCACGGGGTGCCTAGCTAAAATGCACTTGGTGCGCACGATGGTGGCGGGGGCGGCCCGGCCTGCTAGGACGGGCTTTGAGGCTGGCGTGTTTGCAGCTGCGGGCGCAGCGGCTTGCGCTGCAGCGGCTCTGGCGTTCTTTGTGCTCCTGGCATTTGCCTGCTTGTGCGGCTGCTTCTGCGGCGGCGCCTGCGCGATGTCGACGGCGCGCATGCCTGCGGCGCGGCGGCTGCGGTCTCGTTGGTGTGCGCGCGTGGGCGGCGGCGGGGCGGCCGCGGCGCGCGTCCGGCGAATCGCGGCCCCGGCCGCCATCCGCGGCACGCTGGGGCGCGTGCGGCTGCGGGGCGTGTGCTAGGAACTCAGGCGGTCTGCGTGATTGCGTGCCCCTGCTTTCTGGGGGCTTGTGTGTGTACACAGGGGAGGGTTGGAGGCCGCGCACGCGGCCGGTATTTTTGAGGTGCATCGGTTCCAGTAGCCGCCCCAGCTGGCACGGCGGGGCCGAGGCAACGCGATTGTGACCGTTTGTCCGCGCTTGCAAGAAACGCAACATGCATACGCCTCACTGCTGCCGGGACGAAATGTCTCGCCTAGACTCAATGTGCTGGGGTTTACCAACCCTGGCCACTTTTTCCACTTCATCATGGGGCACGAACACAACCCAACGTCCTGGTGGCGCTTGCCAACACAGGCGAAGATGCTTTGTTCCCTCTTTAGGGTTGAGACTTTTGGTGCTTCTGGATCTAGATGCGGCTGGGCAGCAGCACTTGCTGCTACGTGCAGCGTGCCTGATTTTTCACTATCGGATGTCACTTATGATCCAACACACTTGGGAGGGGCACCTCTGCTTAATTTTTGCGCCCGCTGAACACAACTGTCCCTTCATCTTCCTCAAACTCAATCTAGCATCTGTGGCGGCAAGCCGTGTAACGCTCATGCCGCAATCACACGTGCAGTGCTACCCTGATCGCAGCGGCCGTATGTGGGGAACGAAATTTTGCCGTTGGTGTCAAGTTGGGGCAAAGGCGGCAGCACGACCACAGGTGCCTGCACAAGCGTGAAAGCAGCTGAGCAGCGGAACACATGCACAGAAGCCCCAGCACCTGCTGCAAACTTGTGAATACAGCAACTTCCTAAACTTCTTGTGAAATATCGGAACCTTCCCGTTGTGGGTCATAATCCTGCAGTGCACAGAAAGAAATTTGAAGAAACCGTCATCATCGCGAGCAATTGTACGGTATCGGCTTCTTGTGAGAGCGCTTTGCTTAGTTCGACATATTGTAAGATAATAGCAAAGTTCGAGTCTACCAACAGCGCAAATTTGCATTGCATCAGAGCGCAGCGCGCAGCCGCGCTCGTGCACAGCAGCAGTGCGCAGGCAGAGCGTGGGACCAAGCGCAAACACGACGCAGCTGCGAACAAGGATGGCACCTAGCACGAGCCGCACGACTGACATGCGGCCGCTGCCCAAGACTGTCGCCAACGAGCGCAACAAGCAGCAGCTGAACCTCATCGCCAACAACATCGGCGGCACAGCTGAGCAGCTCAAACGCCAACTGGCTCAAGTGGAGACCGGTGAGTTTTCTGGCATATGTATGTTCGTGCTCATGCGAATGTGCAGGCGTGCATGCAGGCATGCTTCCCAACCATTCTCAAATGCACGTGGCACGCTCACCAGTTTCGCAGTCCTGCGCCCCGACACGGGAGTGGGCGCAAATGCATGCGCCCGTGACGCACGCGCACACACACACACACACACACACACACACACACACACACACACACACACACACACACACACACACACACACACACACACACACACACACA
>NW_014013451.1:2428-13725 GCF_000611645.1 Monoraphidium neglectum
CACATACACACACACACACACACACAGACACGAACACGCGCACACACACACACACACAATCACACACACACACAATCACACACACACACAATCACACACATACTCACATCCGGGCCCGAACGCGCGCGTGCGCCCACACTTGTGACATCTCAGAGCTCAAAGCGGATGCCAAGGGCAAGAAGGAGTTTGAGGACTACCACACCAAACTCCTCATCGAGAGGGCCGACATCGAGGAACGCATCAAAAAGAACAAGGACTGGATTGTGAGCAGCGGCCTCGGGTTGAACCCCGGACCCCAAAACCGGCGGCGGGCCTGCATGATTGCCTGGGGCCCGCGGCCGCCAACTCTGGGTATGCCCTGATTTTATTACCATCATCGTCCTGATATCCGTGGGTGCACGGTATCATGCAGGCCGGCTGATACCACCAGCTGAGGTCCAATGATGCCTGAGAGTGTCAAAATGTCTGTCAAATCAGCGGGTGCGCCGTCACATGGCAGATTTCACGCAGCCAACCAGGCACATCCCCCTGCAGCCCTGCGCCCTGCCCATGGCCTGTGCCCCCTCCCACAGGCCAACTTTGAGCGCAACTCGGACAATGGCGCCTTTGAGGAGCAGTACAAGCGGCTGGTGGGGGAGATCTCCACAATCTATGAGGGCGCCAAGGAGTTCCATCAGCACGGGTGGGGGTGACCCGGGGCGGCCGCGGGGGGGCTTTTTATTGAAGGATGGGGGAGGGCATCAGCTCGTGCCGAGCACAAAGCGCCCTGCGCCAGGATGCAACATATGTTTTCATATCCAGGATGCGTCTATGCTTCTCAAGACAAGAGCCAAGCAAGTTTGCTGACAGCACCTCACAGCTCAATGCCAAGCCGCCAACTTCCCTCAACTGACACACGGCACCACAAACAACACAATTCAACAGCATCGACCTTCTCATCCGGGACTTCAATTATCACGTCAATTACAAAAGGTGGGACTTGCCGTAATAGTGCCTGTCATTACACTTTGACCCTGCTTCGATGGGGCGCCTGTGCTGCTCTAGGCTGAGCGCTGCAGTTTTCCAGAATGACCATCTGTCCGACCGATGGGCACCCCCATGACGCAGGTGGAATGACACCTTCAGCGCTGTGCCGTTCAGGCCCAAGTAAGGGGCGGCAGCCAGAGGGGTGCGCGCTTACAGCCTGTAACTCAAAAATTGCCAAGGTGGATGGATGAGCTGGGTCGCATGAAAAAAATCCAGAAATGTGAGCCTAAACTGCATGCTGTGAATACGTGACATGATCAGCTGCGTGCAAAATTGACTGGGACCGTCAAAGCACAGCGGCACACTGCCAAAGGAACCTGACTGACCCGCACAACAACATCTGAAGTCAGTCGCGGCGGGCCCGGGCGGAGGCAGGGCGCGTCATGCCATCCACTGAGGCTTTGACCAGCCCCCTTGCACTTGGGAAGAGCTGCTGCTGCTGCTGCTGCTGTTGCTGCTTCTGCTGTAGCAGCTGTTGCTGGCCCTGCTGCTGCAGCTGCGCCCCCGTTGGGCCCGCAAGGCCGGCCAACACCGTCCCGGGCCGCCCTCCTGCGCCGCCTGACGCGGCAGCTGCACTCGCTGACGGGGCAGCTTTGGCTGCGACGCCTCTGTCGCCGCCACCACCCCGTGCCGATCCAGGCCGCTTGCCGCCATTTGGCAAGCCGCCCTGCCCGCCCGCCGCAACGGCGTCCCCCATGACCGCCGCAGCCGCCGCCAGCGCAGCGTTCAGAGCCCCCGCACCCCGCCGCCCCGCCGTGCCGGGCCGCTGCGCCGTCGTGCGCCGCGGGCTGCCGCCGCCGCCGCCGGTGCTGGGTGACCCAGCCAGGTCATCACCCATCGAAGCGTATGAGTAATACAGCCCCTCCATGCGGCGGCAGTCCAGCGTGTACAGGTCCGCCTCCGCCGCCTGCTGCGCCCGCTGCTTCTGCAGCTGCTGCTCCTGCTGCGCGCGCTGCACATTGCCTGGCAAGGGCGGTCGACGTGGAAGATTGAAATCGAGCGTACAGCAACGAATCAGGCCCATGCCTCCTGCAGGCATCCACCATCCATGGCGCTGACATAGGCAGGCTGAACCCAATCTCAGTTTCTGGGGATGCCGAGTGAGTCACTCGGCCTGCATGTCAACAACTTAGCAGGACAGCATCATACCTGCGTACTCTGCGTGGTCAATCCTCCACGCCTCGTCGTACTCATCCCAGTGGCAGTGGTCCATGATGACCTGGCCAATGGATCAGGTCAAAGATATCAACATGCAACACAGATTAAGGGGCGTCAGGGTTGCCCCACGACCGACCATCCCCTGCAGACAAAACGTCGTGCGAGCATGCATGCATGCACGGCGCTCACCATGGATGCCCAAAGCGAGCTGTGCTTGTCCCGGCATCCACACACCGGGAGGCCGCACAGGACCCCCCCTCCAAGTCCCCACCCCCACCTCTTGGTATGCCGGTGGGATGAAGCAGGCGATCACCAGGTTCTTCAGCTTGACCTGGAGGAGTGACCAGCAGCAAAAGAATTGCACAGGGAATTCGGCTCCAGCTGGCAGCGCCCCGCGTGGTTGCCAACTGTGGACTGGACTGCCAGGCAGATCCCATGCTGCTCGGCGCCAGCACACACACACCCCCGTGTGGGGCCTCAGTGCCAGGGGCCCCCTACTGTGCCGAGGTGCGGGACGCCGCCTCGCCGCCCCCCATCGGGCGCCCCACCTGCCGAGTCAGCGAACGGTAGTCATCCAGTAGAGCCTCCCGCTCAGACTGGAACTGCGACGACAGGCCCTGACGGCGCGACGGGTGACAGGGTTTTGTTCGTGTCAGGCAGGCGGCTCAGCTGGAGGTTGCGCATGACCGGCGGATGTGCGATGGCCGCCTCAACAACTAAAAAACTGGGTGACATTGCAAGGTAGGCGTGCTGATCACACGCAGCGCCGCTCAAGTAATCCGCATCCGCGGCTCCAAGGCTGTGGCGTGCGCGCGCGTGGCCTTACCAGCCGGGCGGCCGCGAGCGCGCCTCTAAGAGGACTTTTGCTCGCGACGGCGGGGCCTTACGTAAACCAGGCGCAACGCGACCTGCACCTTGCCTGCGCGTGCGCTCACCGCGGCCTCCCCCTTTTTCTCCTGATATTCTGCATACAGCGCCCGCAGCTGCCGCGACTTCTGGGCCACCTCGTCCTGCGCGTGTCAACAAAAATGCAGTGAAGGCGCCAGCGCAACGCTGGTTTATGCTGGGGTCTGCAGACTCCTTCCTCACGCCCGTCAAGTCTCCAACTACAGGGAAAAGCTCGTTCTAGCCATTGGAAGCAAGCAAGCGCGGGGCCGCCAGCCAGTTTATATGCGTGCAGCTGCCCACCTCGAGGCTGGTGTAGGCCTGGTTGAGGTCGAGCTGGTGCAGCTGCAGCTGCTGCAGCCGCCGCTGCTGCTCCTCCTGCTGGCGCCGCCGGACCTGCGCGCGCACATTAAATTATGCCGCAGCCAGACGTCTCATACCGTGGGTCGGCACTGCACGTTCAGATTTTTCTCTATCTCAGTTTGTGGACCTAAAGAGCATGAAAGCACACAAAACAACTGGAAGGACCCTTCCAAACCCCTGAGCCCCATCACAGGCAGCTACCATATTTATCATCTGCAGCAGCAGGCCGCCAGCCCATGGCGGCGGCTGTCCAGAGCAACGCGAGACCCAGAGGGGCCCACCTCCATCTCCTGCTTTGTGGCCACGCTGCGCGCCTTGAGCTCGTCCACCTTGTCCAGCAGGTTGACCCCGCCATGCAGCACCTGGAGGCACATACAAGGCGGAGTAAAGGTGGGGTGGTTTTGAGGGCGCAACAACACGGACAGGTGCAGGGGGACGTCCGATGTGGGGGAGCAGGGCGCTGGGATGGGGGAGGGCAAGGGTAGGTGGGGGGCCCTTGGAGCGCATGCAGGCACCAAAGTGAGGGCGTTGGGCCGGTCAGCTGAATTCAGTAGGGGTGCAAGCGAGGCGTTGGATGTGGCAAACGCGGATGCGGCGGTGTTGGCAACATAGAGGATAGATGTTTGGATCAACAATAGGCCAATTGCTGCCGCCCAGCAGGCGGCGACGCACAGGCAGCGGGCGGCTGCATGCGGGCCGTCATCGCGCACTGACAGCGCTCAATCTTCAGGCGGCCGGCAGCCCCACCTTGCCCTCCATGGCTTTGATCTTGGCCAGCAGCTCCGCCTGCTCCCTCCGCTCCCCCTCCGCCGCCGCCTGCAGCGCCGCCATGTCCGCCAGGCGCCTCTTCAGCGCCTCGCGCAGCGCGCGCCGCTGCTCCTCGCTGCGGCCGCTCTCCGCCATGGCGGCCTGGGCGCGGGAGGCGCGGCGGGGTGGCGTGGCGGCCGCGTGGCGCCACAGGAGGTGCATACACGGCGATGATTTTGAAACCGGCAGCCCATCTGGGCCCTTAAGATAGTGGAACGTGCTTGGCCCCACTGACTGGTGAGCGGTTTTGGGCATGAAGACTGCCGGAAAAGCAAAGCACATGCCAGCAAGTGCAGCCCCGGCCCACCTCCAGCTGCTTGTGCGCGTTGGCCTCCGCCTCCGCCCGCACAGCAGCCGCCGCCTCCGCGCTGATGTCAGACCGCACCTGCATGAGAGCATGCGAGCGCAATTTTCCCCTCTTGCAATCCACTGCCTTTTCTCATCTCGAGGTGTTGCCCGCCCGCCGTCTGCCTTGTCACAGGGCGCATGCATGCATGCACCACCATGCGCGCATGCATGCACCCCACTCCCAAACTCAACAGCCTGGAACCCCAGCGGCCCACTTTGGCCTCGATCTCGGCCTTCATCTCGCCACGGATCTTCTCCATCAGAGCCTCGTCAGCGACAACCTCCACAACACGCTCCACCACGCGTGGCTGCCCGCCACCGCCCCCGCCACCGCCTGCGGAGTCGCGCCGCCATCATGACATCAACGCGAGTGTCGGAGCTCTTGCTCAGCTAGCCCTTGGCGTGTCCCCCCACGTCCACCCTACCCCCTGCACCCAGCCACGTCGGACTCCTGCTTGCCAGCTCCGATTTTCAGCGGCCCAGAGCGGCGCACCTGCGCCCCCGCCGGCCGCCTGGCGCGCTGCCAGCTGCTCCTTGAGTCGTGTAATCTCGTCCTGGAACTGCCTGCGAGGCCAAGCAATACGGTCACATAAGCGCATCACCTGGCAGCCGGGAAGCTGCTGAGCCTCAAGCTAGCGGGCCTCAAACGCCCCCAGGTGCGAATGCCAATGACAAGCAAACTGTAATCGACAAAGTACTGTCAACATGTGATGTTGAGCAGCGAGAAGAGGCCTCGCCACTTTTGTGCTTGCTTCTCCCTGTCCTGTACTGCCTTGTCTGGATCTGCCCTGGGGTCCTCGTCTGCCCTATCTTGCTCCCCCAAGCCCCATCATGATGACGTCACCGCGCCTGAGCATGGCGTCCTTGGGGTCCTCGTTGATGCGCGGCTTGTTGGTGATGTTCTTAGCCCGGTTGGCGTACCTAGAGGGGAGGGTGCGGGGAAGGGGGGGCAAGTCCAGTCAGCCCAAGTGGCCCAGGCGATGTCCGCTTCATGCACAATCAGAAATATCCGACACCACGTGTCCAGCTCAACGGACCGTTTGTGCGCCTCAAAAACCAAGCTCACATGGCGGTCCCTTTGAAAGCAGACGCATACCCCAGTCGCAGAACATTGCATAAGCGAGGCGCTGCCCCCGATGATGTCACGCTGACACCCACCTCAGCGTGCTGAGGGTCTCGTCGTAGTTCCAGTCCGCCGGCCCCACGTTTGCGACCATCACAGTCTTGGTGTTGCCCCCCAGGCTGTCCTGCAGCAGCCGCGTCAGCTTGGAGTCGCGGTAGGGGATGTGGCTGCTCTTGCCGTCCACCAGGGCGCTGATGACGTTGCCCAGGGCCGTGAGGGACAGGTTGATCTTGATCCCCTCCTTCAGGCGGTCGCCTGGGGGGGGGGGGGGGAGAGGAAGAGAGTGTGTGTGTAAACGCGACACGGCTGCGATCGAGGTTTTTCCTCAACGTCTGGAATTGGCGTTGGTTGCATGCAACCCGACGCTGAGCTGCACAGCGCGGATGTGCCGCGGCCCTCACCTGTGGCTCCGGTCTTTGACTGGCGCTCGCTGCCCGCCAAATCCACGAGATTCAGCTTTCCTACCTGCCAGGCATGCAAAAAGAAATGCACATGATCTCAGGGCGTCGCCGAAGCAGCACTGGCACCAGGTAGGGCCCTGTTCAGGGAATCTTCCGGGGTGGTGAGTCATCAGGCTTACCCGGATGTGGCCGTCCGCCGCAGCGGCCGCCTGGGCGCCGGGCGCGATGCGCTCTGTGGTCTCAATGGTGATGCTGAATATGGAGTGGGACCTGCTGCTGTCCTGGGGTAGGCAATTCCATGGTTGGCCGGAAATTGCATGATCATCAGCCACGCTGGTATCATGGTAGGTGCGAGGGCACAGGCTGCCCCAGCCAGCGCGGGAACCGCACGCGGCAGCTGAGCTTCTCCCCGTCTTTGCCGCACGAGACCCGACAGCACCGACTGCTGGCTTAGTTGGGAGCGCTGGGGCGGGCGCTGGTGCTGCCGCGCAGCTGTAGAATCACCTGGTTCATCATGGTGGCGCCCACCACTCGGTTCTTCTTGCCAACCTGGGGACCAGGGCGGTTCGAGGCGGCCGCGCAGCTTGGTGAGGCGGGCTTGGGTGCAGGCCGTCATCTCGCGTCTTCACAGGGCGTGTCCATGCAGGATTAGGATTGTTACAAGATCCCGCGGTCGCCCGCTCCTGGAGCCATCCAGGCAAGGGGCCCGCATCTCACGCGGTGCCGCCCGCCTTCCAAGGCCCATTGCTGCGCGTGTGCTTCACATGGCCTCCCGACACACGTCCGGCGCCCCAGGCACGCACACATGCCCCCTCGGCGTGATGGTTGCTGTGTCGCACCCACCTGCAGCACGCTGCTGATCTCTGGCACGCCCTTGACCACAAACTGCATCAGGTCCTTCACGTACACACCCCTGGGTCAGGAGTCCGACGGGCAGGGTTGTAAACCGTAAACAATCAGGCACCATGCATGCCACTCAATCGGCGAAACCAGGAGCGTGCACTGCCTCCGCCACCCATCAGGGCAACCCCAGAATGCAGTTGCACCATTGAACGCGGAAAGCGGAAACAACGCAAGGCAACGTTGATCCAAGGTCAGCGCGGACCTGTTTACTGCCTTGTGCTTGCCCACCCGACCCCCAACGAGCCTGCCGTGCACCATGGATGCCGTTCGCCCCCCTGCTGGCCCCCGGCTGACCTGTCGGGGCTCTCTTTTAGCTCCAGCTTGGCCTCTGGGCTTTTTGACAGCAGGTCCCTGATATCCTCGTTGTAGATCTCGAGGTAGGACGCACGCACGAGGAACTCCTTGGACCCGCCTGGGCGTCCCACAAGTTGGCAAGTGACAACTCAGCCTCGTGGCGGCGCAGCGGCACGGCAATTCTGACGCTCGAGGCCCACAGTGGGGCCCCGCACGGATGCAGCTATGGACGGTGCCACTGCTGCAGCAATAGCTCGAGGGGCCGCACGAGAGGGACTGCACAGCGCTGAAATCGCATCACGTGAAAGCCTTTAGCTGTCACGGTTCTGACTCGTCGTGGTCAGCAGCCTCACTCTGCCGCGCGATGGTCTCGAATATGTAGTTGAAAGCGCCGGGGATGATGCCCCGCAGCTCAGGGGGCTCGTCTTTGCCTTCCATAGTGAAGGACTTGCCGGTGCCGGTCTGCCCGTAAGCAAATATGGTGCCTTTGGGGGGAGGATTGATGAGGCATGGTAAACGGGAGGGGGGGGTGTCGCTGGGCATGAATTATGGCAAGGGGCATCGTTACTTGTGTGCACGAGCATGACTGCTGGCCCGCGCGTGGCAGCGATGTGCTGAGCCAGCTGCCTACGCTCATAACACGCAGAGGGCCAAGAAGGTCACGCCTTCCCCAATGCGTGGCGGCCCACATGCGCTGCTGGCTGCTTGCAGTGCCTTTGAAATCCACCCGTGACTTATCAAATGCTCCGGCTTAGAGCTGCATTTCCCCGCTGGGTGATGCTCGCCGTGGTGCCTGCCACGAGCCCCTCCCCTCAGGGACTGCCTTGGAGGGCCGCACCGTTGTAGCCGTCCATGACAGCGTCGATGATGGGGCGCGCCGTGATTTCAAATATCTCCTTTTGATTGCTGTCCCAATCGTATACCTTTGTACGGGGTTGGTGGGTAGGGTGGGGGGTTGGGAAGCGGGTTTCAAACACAACTGACATGTGGCCTATGGCATCGCTGCTGCTGTTGCTGCTGCCAAGTTGCCAGATATGCATGCCTGAAGCAACCTGATCTTACGCACGCCAGTGGACACGCCTGTGCAGATGTGTGGTCCAACCTGGTCAAACGTGAACATCTTGGGCGCCTCCCCGCCATCCGCCTTGGAGTTGCGCAGCTGCAGGTGCAAACGAGCGAATCACAAGGGCGGCATCAGCTGTTGCCACTTTAAGCTTGAGCGAGTCACAGCGCCGTGGCAGGCCTCTTGCCAGCTGGCTGGCTGCACATGCTTTATATCAACAGCGGCGCTCTTCGTGGTCCGTAGCTGCAGGGTGGCCGCCGCAAGGCAGCTGGCATTGAAACTACATGATGAGCCTCTTCAGGTCGCCAGCCATGCCTGGCGGCTGCCCGCCCGAGCGCCTGGCTTAGGAGGACTGGACGGCCTGGAAGCCTGAGCGCCCGAGCACCCGACGACGTTCAAACGCATGCCGCCAAGTCGAGTGGGGCCCCTGTTGCTCTCACCGTGACCTGGCCGGCGCGCACATCCATGTCCACGACACGTTCCCGTCCATCCTGCTTCTCCTGGCTGTTGAGCGGCCTGCAGCGCACCACCACCTGGGCGGAAGGCGCATGAGGGGTCGCGGCGGGGTTGCACTGCTGCGTAGCGCATGGCAGGGGGCAGCAGCTGGCACGGGTGCAGCAGCGGCATGCAGCTCGTCCTGCAGGGGCTGCATGTGCCGCACACCTTGACAGCCTCTGCTGCCTTTGCCATGGATCCTTCACTCAGCTAATAACCTATCTTTGTCACATATATGACATTTTTTCCGATCATTGTGGCGTGACAGGTCAACACGCTCAGACTGGATCTCTATGATGAATGGTCAACATGTGTTCTGATTCAACCATTATTTCATGTAATAATTCATTTCACCACACATCCAATTCATGTGGACCGCGCTGCAATCCAGATCATCGTGACAGCATCGGTATCAAAACGCAGACTTGCGCGGGCTTGCATCTTTGGACTGTTTTGACAGCAAGATCTTTGAAGGCTTTTTGTACCAGGCAGCGCCCGTTCACGCATCGTTCAGAGCCTGTTGCAACAAACTAACGGGTCAAGGGCCTCGTTGTTCATCGCGATGGCAGCAGAGCTTGGCAACGCTGCGCCTGCGGCAGTGCTGCCTGACCTCCCGGAGAACGCATACGCCAGTCTGTGCCAGCAGCTGGGGCCAGCGTCATGCCGCAGGCTGCGCCTGGCGAGCAGGGCCTGCGCGGCTGCGGTGGACAGACAAAGCGCCCGCGTCGCGATTTGCCCGGACGGCACAGCAGGCCTCGGCCCGGCGGCACTGCCGCGGCTGCGCCTGCGCTTCCCAATCGCGACCGCCCTTTCGGTGCGCGGCAGCCGGGTGCTGGAGCAGCCTGACGAAGAGGTCGAAGCTGCGCGCCAACTGACGGACATGCTTGCGCAGCTGGCCGCCGGTGGCCTGCAATGGAAGGGGATCACCCACCTCGACACCGACGAGCTCTTCAGCCAGCAAGGCATGGGGTCCGCATTCCCAGCGCTGCTCGCCATGTGCCGCGACGCGACGCACGTGAACGTCGTCGGCTCGTCAGCAGACACGCTGCGCGCGCTCGCGGCTCACGGCGGCGCGGTGACGCACCTCAGCGCGAGCTTCGGCCGCGTGAGCAAGGAGGAATGGGACAAGATGCCATGCGGCGCGGAGGGTGCGCCCGGCGAGGTGATGGGCGGCTGGCTGGCGCAGCTCAAAAACCTGCGCAGGTGGGTTCGCTGCCAGATCTCTGATACGGCTGTTGGAGGCGCGGCAACGCTGTAGCTGCACAAATTATTGCAGGCGCGTGCACGCCGCCAACCAGGCAGCACATTTATCCCGCCATGCATTGCAGGCATCCAAAAATGAGGCCCACTGCTCAGTACTGACCCATCCCGTCTCCCTCCTGCCTTCTCGCCTTGGTGCCACCTTTCGTTTCCCGCGTATACCTGTCTCTTACTAATCTGCATCAACCATCATCCCCCTCCAGCCTGCAGCTGGTGGTGCAGGACAAAGCGGTCACCGAGGCCGTCACGCGCGCCCTGCCCAGCCTCGGCGCGCTGACGCGCCTCCAATGGGGCTGCAACGACGAGGGCGACGACGAGGGTGAGCTGCGCGGCTGGGCCGGGCCTGTGAACCGGGCGCTGGGGCCACACGGTTTGCAGAAGCAGGGTGATGCAGACCGTGCGCGATTCCTCGAGGGCGATGATTTGCGCGCAGCTCGCGGCCTTGCGCCGCTGCTCCTGTCCCCTTCGGGCCAGCACACAAACACGCGCGCACACATGCGCGCAACAACGTTGCTCACGCATGCAGACGTTGTGCACCTCCAGCCCGGGTTGCCGCAGCTCCCAGACGACGGCCGCTGTCCGCCGCTGCAGGAGCTGCTGGTTAGCGACGCCTTCACTGCTGCAATCACACAGCTCAACAGAGCGGCGCCCTTGAACAGCCTGACGCGGCTGGAGTCATCGTTGTGAGTAGAAAACAAAACACAGCTCTTGGCGAGGGAGGGACCCAACGGCGGCCGGGCTCCGCACCCTCCCATGTATGCGGGGAGCTGCGGCCCTTGCAGCGCATGCTCTGCGCTCGCTGTGCTGTCCACGCGCCCGCAACTCAACCTCAATTTGGCCCTTACCTCCCCCCGGCCGCGTCAATGCTGTACCGACTGCCATCATCGCAGCATATCAAGCTCACTGGATATCGTCCAGCTGCGCCACCTCGCAGCAGCAGCCCCAAACTTGCGGGTCCTCAAGGTGTCGGAGCTCAACGCTGGCGACGACGACGAAGACGATGACGATGAGCAGGCGCCCCCGTCGCCGCCCGGCGGCTACCCCAGACTGGCGGAGCTGCGGGAGCTCGAGGTCATCATGATCAGCGGGCCCACGGGCATTCTGAGGCACATCATGCCGCGGCTGGAGGTTCTGCGGCACGAGCCCATCAGCAAGTGCGCTGCCGCCACAC
>NW_014013451.1:14111-37959 GCF_000611645.1 Monoraphidium neglectum
GCTGGAGGTTCTGCGGCACGAGCCCATCAGCAAGTGCGCTGCCGCCACACTGTCCCGCCAGCAGCCGCCGCACTGCCGCCTGCGGGCCGACCTGGACCATGGGTTCGAGCGCGTCCGTTTTGTGCAGCATGTGCCTCGCCGGTTACACGCGGTGTGCTCCCGCCGCCCTCGCCGGCGTGTGGTTCACCTCTCCCCTGCCCCCACCCTACCCCCAGGTTCAACGTCAGGCCCCTGCTGGACCACCCAACTTTGTCCAAGGTGCACTACCATCCCCTGGCCCTCGACGACGAAGCCAACTACGCCCCCTTTTCCTACCTCCTTGAGACCCTGTCCGCGCTGAAGGAGCTAAGCCTGGACTACCCCCAGGGCACGCGGCCGCGGGAGGTCCGCGGCGGCGACCGTGGCCTGCTGCTGAGGTGGCTCGCGTCGCTGCGGCTCGAGCGGCTCGAGCTGCGCCTCGCGATCGAGCCCGGCGCGCTGCTCGGCGTCGTGGCGGCGTCGGACTCGGCGCGGACGGTGCGGCGGGTGGCGCTCGCGCTGGCCGTCATGCCGGACGAGGAGGACGAACCGGAGCGGGCGCTCGCGTGCCTGCCGGCGCTGGAGCGGCTCGAGGAGCTGCAGCTGACGTTTAAGGAGCCGCGACAGGGCGAGGTGGAGGCCTGGGAGGGCGTGCTGCGGCGCATGCTCGCGCCGCTCGCGGAGGTGCGCCCCAAGGCGCTGCGGCGGGTGGATGTGAGGCTGCCTTCGCGGCTGCTGCATGGTGCGGGCGGCGGCGCGGCGCATGCGGATGTGGTGCCATGGGAGGCGTGCCTGGAGTTGATGGGGTCGCTGCCAGGGGTGCTGACAATCAGCTTTACTGGATGATTTTCGTTGGCAACCCTTGACGCACGGCTTGATGCACTCTGTGGGTTGGGATTGACGCATTGCAGTCAGACAATACTTGCAGGTCTTTGTGATGCTGTTCATCGCACACAAAGTTGATGCAAGCAGCGATGTTGCGTGTGTGTGCATTCACATGCACACACAGGCACACATTGCCATGCAAATGTTGCACTCCGCTGTTGCACACAATGAGGTCAGGCGGCTATTGGCATGTAAGCAGTAACGTGCTTTTGCATGCAACGCTTTGGCATAGTCTGCCACAACTACTTGGCTGTCTTACATTCGCGATTTACTTGATAGGGGCGGCGGCTAGTCGGTCAATTTTCCTCAGCCAGATGCCAGAGGGCCTGCCTTGCCAGACACCCATTTAGGATTATGTGCAGACAGCAGCCGCACGAAATGCACTATTTTCCCAAGCCTCTGGCTAACTTGCGTGTTGCCACCGTACGCCAACTGTTTGCAGGTGCGAGCACGAGCTTGGTGATTGGAACGCCAGGCGTGACTGATGATGACCGCAATCGGCAACATGGAAAGGCATGGCGCCGTGTAGAGCTGACGCGTATGTCATGAAAGGCACATCGCATTCGATGACGTCCTGCGAGCCGTCATATTCTTCCTTCGCAGACACTCTTGCCGCGTTGCACGCGGTGTGGCCGGTGGTTGTCATGCAGCCCGCTCGCCGGCGTGTGTCATCCTGAGCAGTGATAGTATAGTAGTATCTTGCGAGTCCTTCAGCAGCGAGAAGCACTCCCGCTGATCTGCGCCAGCGCTCTTTGCGCTTCGGCACGCGCCATGTCGGCTAGCGAGCCTCGTGACGAGGATAACATGGTTGACGTTGGCATGGTCATCCACGGGCACCCCCGCAAGGTAGGCAGGGTAGTCGGCAGCAATTGTCACGGCGCGCGCTGTGGCCCGTGGGGCGGATTGACGCAATCTTAACCGGCCACGCCTGCCTTTCCGCCGCAGGCTTGTGAAGACACATATTTGATGAAAGGGGGCGATGCCGGCGGCATCGTGATCGGTGTGCTGGACGGCGTGGGCGGCAGCAGAATCAAGGTGACACGCTCCTACGACAAACGGCAGCTGGGCCATCATCGCCCCATTGGGGTGAATGGCGGTCGCGAGCCATTCATTGTTGGCGATTCCCATCCAACTCGCAGCACCTACCGAGCATGTCCCAGGGCAGGCAGGTCTCTCCTGGGGCCTCAACGAGGCGATGCCTCACACAGCCTCTGCATGCCGTCGCCTTGCTATGCGCCTGTGAATGCGCGCAGGGCTCCCCAATGAGTGTTGCGCGCTATGTGGAGGCGCTGTCTGCCAACGTGGTCGCCGCCCTGGAGTTGCCCTGCTGGGAGTGCGAGCAGCTGCGGGTGCGGCGGCTGGCCGGTGATGTCATCTTGTCGCGACAGGGCGGCATCCGCAACTGTATGTGATCGGCCGCAGCAGCCAGCCTCGGGCAGCCCTGTGGATTTGGTTGGCGTCTCTCCCTGATTGATGGGGGCATATCCTGGCCAGCTTCCCTCACTGCACTGCGACCTGTTCTCAGTGGCTGCCATTCACCCACGCGGCTGCGCTTGCAGACAGCCGTGCGAGACGGCGCGGCGAAAACACAGCTGCCGGGCGCATCGACGGCATGCGTGGTGGCGCTCGGGCCCGACTACCGCAGCGCGTCTGCACTCAACCTTGTGAGCCACCTCTCTCACCCGGTTGCTCACCTGTCATGCCCTGCTCGTGGCCCGCGCAATACCTTCCTCGTCTGTCCCTTCAGGGCTTTCCAGGCAGTGAAAGCTGGTCGCCATGCAGCGCACGTCTCGACTCCCTGCCCCTCCATCTTCCCTCTTCCTGCCATTTCCAGGGAGACTCGGGCTTTGTGCTGCTGCGCGGCGGCGCCGACGCCCGCATCGTGCTCGGTGGGTGGGTTTGTATCACTACCCGTGTCCTTGCATGCGGCCCTGCAGGCGTGCTTGGTTGTGAAGGGCAGCAAGGCCTGCTGCCACCCAAAATATTATCATGTGCTCCTTCCCAAAGTTGCCCTCCCCTGCTGCTCCGCTTTCCGGCCCTGCCCTCGCTGCAATACTGCCCCAGCCAGCACAACCCAGCAGCACTACTGGAACGTGAGTGGGTTTCCAGCCGATCAGCACGCGCTGAACATCATGCAAGGCGCACCTTGCCGCATGCGCGCATGCAGCGACGGGCGTGGTGCTCCGCAGGCTTCCTGCTCTGTGTTTCGCATGCTGCCAACCCTCTGCTTCGCTGCATGCCATCCCTCGCCCCTCGGCGCCGCGCAGTGTCCGGTCCAGATTGAGGGCGGCGCGTGGTGCGGGGAGGAGGTGCTGCGCTCCGCAGAGGCCATAAACTTTGACGTCGAGCCGGGTGATCTCATCGTGCTGGGTAGGTGATGTCATCATGGCTGCTGCAGGGCGGGCCGCCGGTGGCGATCCGGCGCAGGGGCTGAACGTTGGCGGTGCACTTGCATGTAAAAGTTCGCGCAGGCGTTGTGTGTGCGCGACACAGTTGCTGCGCTGTGCGTCTTTGGTCTAGAAGAAGCCACCCCTTCGTCCCATGGCCGTTGGTTCATCGCACCTACATGACGGGGGTAGTGCTGCCTTTGTCCCATGACTGCTGGATGGTTGATCGCACCTATATGATCGGGGTAGCGCTGCCTTTGCCGTTACCCCTGTTCAAGCACCCCCTGAAAATCTCACACTTTGCTGTGGCGCCCATGCCACGGCGGCTTCACCAGGGTCTGACGGGCTTTGGGACAACCTGTACTTTCATGATCTGGCAGCCATCGTCAGATCGCAATTCGCAGCCGCAGAGGCCGAGGCGGCAGCTGCCGCTGCGGCAGTGGCCGTTGCGGGGCGGAGCGACCCATCACGGCGGGCTCAGGGCGGTGGTAATGCTGAAGAGCTGTCTGCGGCCAGGGCAGGCGCAGATATGGGCGCGCTTGACGCAGGTGCCACTGAGCCCAGCGCTGATGGGCCAGGCGCGGCCGAGACGCGCCCCCAGGGCCCCAGCGACGGCGGCTGCGCCGACGCCAGCAGCTGCGAGAGCGGCTGCACTGCGTTGGGCCGTTCGAGCAGCAACAGCAGCAGCCTGAGCAGCGGCAGCGGTGGCGGCGGCTTGGGCGTGGCGGCGGCGGCGGCGGCGTGGCCATCTGCACAGGGTGTTGCGGAGGCGCTCGCAATGGCAGCCAAAATCAACAGTACAGACCCTCAGGTGGGCCCTGCCCCCGACAGGCACACAGGCAGGCGGCCGGCTCTGCCTGACTGCCGGCTGTGCGCCGCGTACTGTTGTGCGGGGGGAGGGGGTGGGGTGCGCATCCGCAGAGGTCCTCGACCGCCTTTACCCCAACCATGGTGGGCCTCTATCAATCCAAATTCACGACCCCCCGCTGCGCCCACCCGCCTGATCTCAGTTCGTGTCGCCCTTCGGGCTGGTGGACCGCGCAATCAGGTGCGCAGCGCACCGCACTCCAGCGCTTCCCCACTCCTGCCAACAGTTGCATTGCCACTGCTGCAAACATCTACGTTGGTCTGGATCCCCCTATCGTCCCGCCGAAAGTGCCAGGTGGCACTCAAATATGCCTGCCTTTTGTACACCATGCCACACATCATGATGCTTCCTTTATGGATCGGAGAACGTCACCATCCCTGATGCCTACTGCTGCCCCCTCAGCTATCTGGACACCCCGCGACCCTCCTCACACACACGCGACCACCCTCACACACACGCACATGCCTCGTGTACAGGCGTCATGAGAAGTCCGTCACCAGCGGCAACCTGCTGCAGGCGATTGGCTCAGGGAAAGTGGATGACATCACATGCCTTGCCATGTTGGTGCCCCATGCGCGACAGGGCGCCGCCACCGCGTCCTGTGCGGCGGGTGCCGTGGGCGCGGTCGCTGTCGGGGCGCTGGGCGGCGCCACCACCTGGGCCCAGGACGGCGGCGGTGATGAGGCAGCGGGCAGCAGCATCGTGCCTGCGTGCGCGCGGGGTGAGCAAGCGCGGCTTGCGCCTCCGCTGTGGCGGCAGCCTGGGGTGCTAACCTGGGACAAGCTGGTGCGCTGCAGCGCGGCCGGCAAGCCGGGCGAGCAGGAGCAGCGCGCGGCGGAGGGCGGGGAGGGCGCCGAGGACGCCGAGGAGACTCAGTGGTGCGGCGAGCCGAGCGCCTCTGCGGCGGCGGCGGCAGAGGTCGGCAGCGATTGGGGCTGCGGCTGGGGCGACACAGAGGCGCAGTGGGCGGCGGAGGGCTGGGCGGCTGCTCAGGAGCAGCTGCAGTGGGGCGACGGCGGGCAGGGAGGGTGGGGCCAGGGTGACGGGCAGGCGCAGGCCGACGGGTGGAGCCGGGGCGGCTGGCAGGATGAGCGCCCGCCGGGCGCCTGGACGGCTTTAGAGACGTCGGGCCAAGGGGGGGCGGAGGGTGGGCAGGCGGAGGCGCAGCCCAATGTAGGACAGGAGGCGCGGCCAGCGCAGGAGCACAAGCAGGAGCAGGAGTTTGGATTGCAGTGCCAGCTGCAGCAGCTAGGTCAGACAGCATTGCCTTCAGGCAATGGCTATCAAGAGTGGCAGGAGGCTTGTGTAGATAAGGGGCTGAACGTAGCAGCAGAAGCGGGCCAGGCGCCCGGTCCAGAACAGACGGAGGAGCAGCTGCAGCAGCTGCAACAGCACCAGGAGGGACAGCAGCAGCAACAGCATAAGGAGCAGCAGGCAGACCAGCAGCAGCAGCAGCAGCAGGAGAGGCAGCAGGCAGACCAGCAGCAGCCGGAGGCACAGCAGACAGAGCAGCAGCAGCAGGAGGGACAGCAGGACGCGCAGCCGCGGCAAAAGGAGCAGCAGCAGGAGGAGCAGCATCAGAAACAGCAGCATCCGTCAGGCGAGGACGTGGAGAGTGCTAGAGTGGACTCTCACAACCACTGCAGTGGCCTGGAGGCCAGCAGCGGCCGGAAGGGTCAGGTCCCAGCCTCCCATGGGACCGGGGCTTTCCAGGTCTCGAGCGGCGGCAAGGAGTGCACCTATAACGGCAGCGGGGGCTGCAGCGCCCCAGCGAGCTGCTCGGTTGGGTGTGAGGGCAGCAAGGGCGGGCCAGAGCAGCAGGGTGAGAGCGTCGCGGGCGCCGCTGACGGAAGGGGCAGTATCAGTGCCGCAGAGGAGATTGCAAGCCTGAGGCTGCAGGTGGCCTCCCTGACGCACCAGCTGAATGCATGCCGGCGCCAGGCCGAGCACGCCGGCGCTGCGGTCGCGGCGATGGCGGCCGCCGCGACAACGGCGGCGCTGGGCGTGTCGCCTTGCAAGGCGGCGGCGCCATGAGGAGGCAGGGGCGCAAGGAGGGGGGCGCGTGCTCCCTACAACCTTTTTGGGACCTTGACCAGGGCTGCGTGGCGAACAGTGCGAACGAGGTTTCGCCAGAAGATGACTCGTGTCCCAAATTCTTTCCAACAACGTTCCCCACATGCGGGCTGAAGGTTGCGCGCGCCCCCAAGCGCCACCACCAGCAATCGGTCAAACCACCTGGTTCCCATGAGAAACCCACTGAAATCTTCCAGAGAGTGCATGCCTTTCTTTTGAACCCCAGCCCACCTGCTTTGTACCCTGCGTCGTAAATTCATGACATGCCGGCCACAGCGGCCGTGCGCACGAGAGCGCAGAAGTGCCCTTTCAAGGATCGAGGTTTTGGTGCAGGGCATCAGCGGATTGAGAGAATAGATTGCGTGAGCACTGTCAATTGTTTTGTCAGGCCAAGTAATTGCGGCCGGATAAAGTGTAAGGTGCCTCGCCGTTGGAAAGCAAGGCTCCCTTGTGCATGCAACAAGCAGGGGTCCATCCCGGGATGGGCATCGTTGAACTGTGTGCAATGCAAGCAGACTTGCGTCAGCTCCAGCCTTGCAAGCTTGGTTGCATCGCCCCAGTCTCTCAGCATGCGGCTGTCGTTACAGATGCATGCACTGTGTCACAACGCCCAGGAGGAACAGGACACCGACACGCATCAAGGCCACCATTGGTCCCCGGCCTGGTTGTTGAAACTCGTTTACAGGAACGCTCTGCATGGCTTGTGCAGCGTATGGCGAGTTCAACTTCATGAGTGCTTCTATTTCCTTCCGTGTCTGCGCAGGTGAGTACCCGTGGGGTCGGCTAGAAGAGTGTGTTGGTGCCCCGTGCACCTTTGGATGCACCAGCCGCCGGGCATCCTTCCTCTGGCAGCAACCAGCTGTTGGTGGGGCCTATCATATCACCACTTGCATTGCACAGACAAGCTCCGTCGTATCATGCATGCAGTGACGCGGGTCGATTACCGTGGGGCATCAAGAGTGGTCACCACCGTAGGCACCGCGCACAACAGATTTGGCAAACAGCAATGTGCTCGAAGTGTTTGGGGTATCCCCGATCGTACCTGTTTACATTTGTGTCTGTTAGCACAGCGCTGCTGGGTGCGGACATCTTTATAGATGGCCAGGCACCATGCCACACCTGAGGTTCCACAATTGTCACCCACTGGGCGGGACACACGACACGGGTGCCCCATTGCGGCGGGTGGTGTCTGTCCAATGGCAGACCTCCGAACCTTCAAGACATGCGGACGCCTTACTTGACTCGCAACAATTTGTTTCCTTGCTGACGGTGCCCACGGGGTGCAACGGGCGGCTCATACGGAGATCTGGTCGCTTGAATCTCAACGAGCAATTTACGGCATTAATTGCGGATATCAGACATGCTGAGGTCACAGGGGGTGCTCATGCGCCACCATCACAAGTGGAGCAGGAATGCGAGCGTGCAGCGGGCAGCCGTAGTGCAGGTGGACGCAAAAGCAAAAGGTTTCGGCAATATAATGAAGCCGGCTGCTCCTAAGGACCTGCTGCAGTGCGTGAGGCCGCGCGCGCCGCTGCTTGTTGCACTGCTGCTGCGCTGTTGTGGCGGCACCTTGCGCGTCCCTGCCCCCTCCTGGCACCAGGCGTTGTCGTCACGAATGCGCATTGAGCACTTTCGCAACCCCGTTGAGGAAGCCCAGACCACACATGCCTCGCACCCGTGCACACACTCGACACGGCTGCACACCAGAGGCCGCGAGCCGCTGCGGCCGCACACGCTGTCGCCAAAGCGCGATGTGCCGCCGCACATCCAGCTGCCGCCCTATGCCAGCTCCGGGATGCTGCCAGGCCTCAACAACCGCTTTGAAATCCACGACGAGCAGGTGCTTAGCGCTGTCATAGCCAAACCAGGCCTCATCCAAGCCTGCGCCCAAGGCCGTGCGGCCAGCGCCGTGTGCCCGGCAACGCCGACCCCAGACGAGCAGCCCAGGCGTGCCTGCTCGACTGTTGGCTGCCGCAGGCAGCTGTTGATGTGTGAATCGCTTCATGAACCCGTCGTGGCCCGCGGGCGGGGGCACGCCCTCCTCTAGACTGTCTCAAGACCGCCCTGTTTGCGGCCCGCCGCAACCCACCCGCTACAGGGCATCGCGAAAATGCGCGCCTCCTGCAAGCTCGCCGCCCAGGTCCTGCAGCACGCCGGCTCCCTGGTGCGGCCCGGCGTCACCACGGACGAGATCGACGCCGCGGTGCACGCGATGGTGATCGCCGCGGGCGCCTATCCGAGCCCCCTGAACTATGGGAAGTTCCCCAAGAGCGTCTGCACCAGCGTCAACGAATGCCTCTGCCACGGCATCCCAGACAGCAGGTGGGCCTCGGTCGCACAGCGGCAGCAGAGGTGGCGGTGCGGGCGCCGGCGGCGGGGCGGTGCAGCAGCAGCGTCGATGCGCCGGCGCCGGAGCAGCAGGGAGGGGGCATGTGCGACGAGTCGCCAGCGTCTCGGGGCTTCTGAGAGTTTGCTTGAACCCAACGTGCTGCTCACGCGCCACCTCCGCCCTGCTCATCCTGCAACCATCTGGCGCCGCATTACCAGGCCGCTCAAGGACGGTGACATCATCAACATCGACGTCACTGTTTACCTCAATGGCTACCATGGTGACACCAGCGCCATGTTCTATGTCGGCACGCCGTCACCCACCGCCAAGCGGCTCTGCGAGGCGACGCGGGAGGCGCTTGAGGCCGCCATCAAGGCGCGTTGGGGTGGGGCCGGGTCGTGTTGCCGCCTGCTTTTGGCACGGCACAGGGCGAAATGGTGGGGACTGGCGCCGAGCAGGCGCGCCGCAGTGCGGGCACAGGGTTGACGCCTAAATGCTTGGCGTTGCGTTGCAAGTCGCCTGGCAAACCTGTTGAAATCGTGCGCCTTTCCTGGCCGCGTGGCCGACCACGTTTCATCGCGCTTTTATGCGCACGCGCACGCCCCTCTGCAAGCCAAGCCTCCAAAGCGGATGGCCCAGGTTCCCAGGTTCGGGGTTGAGGATTTCGAGGCCGAGGCCGCAGGGCTCAAGGGATCTCACGCGCCCCCTCCCTCCTCAGATCTGCGGCCCCGACGTGCCGGTGCGCAAGATCGGTGAGGCTGTGCAGGAGGTGGCCAAACGCCACAAGTTCCAGGTGTCCAAGGACTTCATCGGCCACGGGGTGGGCAAGGTGTTCCACGCGCGGCCGCACGTGCAGCACGTGCGCAATCTGGACATGGACAAGATGCAGGTGGGGCGGGAGGGGGTCGAGGCGATGGGGTTGGGCTCGCGCGCCAGTGGGCGGCGTGGATCCTGGGGCGGGGCTGTCGTGAGCAACACCGACTTCTTCGGCGCGGCCGCGCTGCGCTGGCTGGCACGGGGGCCCAGGCGGCTGCGTTGGCAGTGCGCGCGGGGTAGGCGTCAGCAGCGCCATGATCCTGGGCGGCCCCGCGTGTGCGCGGCGGGAGCTGCCCGCCCTCTGCGCCCACACGCCCCCCGCCCCTCCGCTGAACGACAATCCTCGCGCGCACGACAGCTCAACTCTACGTTCACGATCGAGCCGATCCTGGTGGAGGGCAGCCCCAAGATGGTGGAGTGGAAGGACAACTGGACAGTGGTGACAGCGGACGGCGGCCTGGCGGCGCAGATGGAGCACACGCTGCTCATCACGCCCAACGGCGCCGAGGTGCTCACGGTCACGTGAGGGCCTCGGCGCCGCTTTGGGGGGCGGCGCGCGCCGCCCGGCAGGCATGGCGGTGAGGGGCGCCCGCGCTCGCGCCTCTTCGTGATCTAGCCCGGCCGGCGATTTTGATGTGCGCGGCGCGGTGCGCATGAGGTCGTTGTGATGTCTTGTAAGTGTGTGTATTGTGTGTGCTTGTTTGTTACTGTTCAACATTCCTCCGATAGCGATTTGCGCTACAGCTGCGTCCTTGTGTTTGGTGGGTGAGTACTTGACGCCTAAAGAATATTACCAAACGATTTTTATGACCGCAATCCTGTTGATGCCACACCTAAGTTGGCATCCAGCGCTCCCCTGTGCCACAATCGGCGTCAACGCTGTAAGAAGTTTGTGTGCAGCACTCATCAGCAGCAAGCAGCCAGCAAAGCTTTTGTACTGCCATATCACTTACAGGGGTGGCGTGAAGGCAGCCTTGTAAGTGCGTGGGACATACGTATGCCCCACGCTGACCTTGCATGTATACATGCAAAGCCGCGACGGCGTGCATCAGCTTCTCGCCCATGGGTGCCCAGATACTGCCCCAATGTGTCACCCGCGCCGCAGCCGCGGCCAGCCACACCAGACAAAAGCGTCCAGGCTGGGAGGCAGGGGCAGGCCCAATTCGGGCAAGCCCCGATGTCATGAAGAGTGGCCGCATTCATAGCGCGTCCCCGCACACACGGTACGCCCGGCCATTGAAGCAGCATGCTGCGTTGTCACTGGACTGCATGAGGCGCATTATGTGCACGGCAGCCCACGGTTTGCGGTGGGGCGCTGATCGCAGGGTCCTGGAAGTAAGCTATCACGCGTACCGCCATCTCCCCAACTGACAGCCCTGTTATGGCCAGGTGCGCGTCGGTGGCCAGCTGGGCCACAAAGGCCTGCTCAAAATGTTACAGGAACAAGTTTGCTAGGCGGGGTGCGGGGTGAGTACCCATGGGGATGACTTGGCGTTGGCGATACACTACTTCCGCAAACACTACATAATTGCTGTCCAGTAGGAATTCTGATGCCTCGACAGCCGTGTCCACAAACACGTCGTCGCCGGTGTGCCCCAACTCAGGCAACTGTGCGCCCGTCGCAAACCGTTCAGGATTCACTTGGCGTGGTGATCACAGTGCATCCGCAAGCGTTCAGCGTGCTCGGTGGCAAATAGAATCAAGTATTAAGTTGATAGTCCGGGGCACTACCGTACGGTACATGCACCGCCCTGATCTCACCAGGTTCCTTTCAGACGGCTGCACGAAGGCGTCCGTCTCCACGTTTGTGTTCTATAAACCACAGAACCATTAGATCACCGGTTCGGGCGCTGCCGGCTCGCAGCCACGAAGGTCGATGTCAGGGTCAGGGTGGTCGATGGCCACGTCGCTGGTTCCCGGACGCCCTCCTGCGCGATGTTGTCGGTCAACCCGGATACGGTTGTCATGCGTGGCCAGCCAAAGTCTTGTGCTAGCGTTGCTGGTTGCGACGGCCTCAGGTGCGCTGCTCCCCTTGGCCATGGCATCGCGCGCACCATGCTGCAGCAGCCGGGCAGCACGGCCTGATTATCATATACCAGTCGACTACCGCACTGTGGCATGTTTGTAAATCACGAAGCTACGTAGAGGCACAAAGAATGTGATGAATTGACGCTGGGCCGCGCCAACGGCAGGGTAAATGTTCCTTTGCTGTTTTCCGCAAGTGGTTTTCAGTTGGATGCCTTGCCACACAGTGTGGTTGTTGGTGTGGCCACTCCCACTTCCCAGCGACTGCCACTCCTTAACGCTTGCCCTGGCCCCGGCCGGACCCTGAACCCGCATCAACGCGCTGGTGACTGTCAGGCCAGGGCCTGCTGCAGGACGCTGAATCCCTAGCAGCAGGCAGCACGCCCAACAGAGGCCTGGCGGACGCATACGCCTCTGCAACCAAGCAGCTGAGCAAGGCCAAAGCCTGGCAGCAGGCCCTCAAGGCGACCCCAAAGGCGGCGTGCGTGGGCACATCAAAGGACTCCCTCTGCTCTTCTGAAGTTCAAAACAGTGCGTTGCTGTACTCAGACGTCAACCGCTGGCATGCACTCCGGACGTGCGATATCATACTTTCTTACAGATCCACTTTTCATGGTTTTGTGAGCATCCCAGGTTTCCTGAGGACATGCCAGGGTGGGATAGGGTTAGGCATTACCAGCTGTCAACTGTGCAGCTCCAAACTCCTCGATTGGCCACGTACGCCAACCCTTGGCGTCACGGCACTACCCCAACCAACGCAGACCTGGAGATGGGTGCGACGCTGTACTTTGCAACGTCGCCCGCCACCTACAGCGCCCTGGATCCGCGTGACGTCGGCCCCTTCCCCGTCATCCCTCCCGCGAGAGCCCAGGGCGCGTGCTCCACCTGCACAGCCTTCGTTGCAGCTACAGCTGCAGAGGTTTGAGGGCGCTATGCACTGGCACTGCATTCCGCAGCACAGGCCGCCAATTGGCGTTGTGCTGTTTCCGGCCCCCAAAGCTGCCAGAGAGCCCGTGAGTGTGTGAGAATTCGTAACGCGCCTGCCTTGTCGCGCGCGTTCACCACCTTTTGTGCTGCGCCAACAGCAAGCCTAACTACGGCCCCACCACTGCCTCCTTGCACCCCTCTCCGAGTCTGCCTCACGCAGGTCGCTGTTGCCAGCGTCCTGGGTCAGCCCGTCGCGAACGTCGGCTCCCTGTCAGTGCAGGACCTCTACTACTGCGGGGACGAGCGCCCCAACTGCTACACGGGGGCGCCCCTGAAGGATGCGCTTGTGCAGCTCGAGAAGCGCCAGCTGCTGCTGGAGAAATGCATGCCGTATCAGCAGCCCAGTGTCATGGATTCCGAGGGGCAGGACGTGCTCTGCGCCAAATCATGCGCAGATACCAGCCTCCTGGCAACAAGCGGGTCGTTCACGTACGTGCGCATCGCGCAGCTGTGGGAAGCACAGCGGCACATCAGACGCTTCGGGGCCGTGGTGAGCAGGCGTGAGCGTGTGCTGGTGAACGTGTGGTGGTCTGCTTGTACACACGCTGGCACGTGAGCACGTGCGTGTGTGCGTGCGTGCGTGCGTTTGTGTGTGTGTGTGTGTGTGTGTGTGTGTGTGTGTGTGTGTGTGTGTGTGTGGATGGTGGGATTCCAATCAATGCAGGGACGGCCTCCGCATTTTCCCTTGCTTGTGTCAGGTTTGGACACGTGCACACACCACAAACACAAACACAGGCACAGCAAACACACAAACACCAGCACACACAAGCACACGCGCATGTGCAAACTCACACATACATACATGCACATGTAGACACACACTGCGTCTTTTGCGCACGTCGTTTGCTGAAGGATGCATCAACCCACACACTGCTGAGGGTGCCCCCCACGCCTGCACTAATGCCCGCAATGCCAACCTTGCCCTTTCTCGTCCCGTGTACCCCTGGTCCTGCCATGCGCTCTCCAGGCAACACGCTTTGATATTTACAGGTGATACGCCAGTTTCCTGCGTCTATTTTTTATGCAGGGCAAGCGTGCATGCGCAGGTGTGTGCTGATGTATCGTTTGCTTGCTACATGCAGCATCCAGAAGCACTCATGCCTGCGCTCTCTCGCATCTCATTTGCGGCATGGCACCACAGCGACTTCAGGCCATTTTTCGCGGACACCAAGAACGCTCGCGCCGTCTACCGCCGGTCTCCCAAGAGCACATTGAAGGAGGGCCATGCCATTCTCCTGGTCGGGTGCGCCGGCTGTTTGGGGCAAGCTATGTGAATCGAATCAGTCCTCCTTCTGAACTTGTTTGGTGACTGGCTCATTTGCCCTGGTCGCGTCAGTTGACCAGACTAGTCTCAGCAGCACGATTTCTCTGCTCCCTCCGACCTTTCCAATCAGGTACGACAATGTCAACCAGTTCTGGATAGCGCGCAACTCGTGGGGCCCAGGTGGGAGCTTGTGGGTCACTAATTACGGTAGCTGGCTGGTGATGTCCAACATTGATTCCTTAGCTGCAACACGCTTCCAGGTAGACATGCACGCACGTTCCAGAAAGGGCGCATGCATGCAACACCCTTCGTCCATCCCAGGTTTTGCGCAAAACGGCACCTTCAGGGTGAGCGTGAGCTCGGCCTTGATTGGGGCTCCTGGCCTATGACACGCCCATCACCAGAGTTACAAACGGCCCCGCCACACAATCAGGCCCGCTGCTCGGCACCAGAGCGCAATGTGTGCCTCAACCCCAGCGCAGCCACATGGGCTTTTGGAGGTCAACGCACACATACAGGGGGAATTTGCCAAAAGGATGCAGCCACCCAGCTCCCCGCGGCTTGCACAGGGCGACCCTCGCGCCATGCCTCACCCTGCAGGACTTGAGTTGTGTTATGTTGCCGTCGTGGCCGGGCTGCTCTCCCCTCGTGTTGTTCATGCACGGGGAACAGAGCACAAGCTTCGATCCTCACCTGACAGGACAATGACCTTGCGCACATAACGCCCCCATCTGCCGTTGGTAATGAAATAACAGGTTGCATATGGAGAGGCGGGCGTCATGAGCCCCAGTGACACTTTTGGGGTCAAGTTCAGGCCATCCCCTGGAGCACCTCAGCGGCCTCCGCCTAAATTGGAGGCTGCACACAACCTGACAAAGGGCTGCAGCTATTATGTGGTGGGTGGTGAGCTGCTGGGGGCATGGAAGCATGCGCATTTTAGGCAATGTGCACGACTTGGCTGGTTTGCACTTGCACGCGTTCATTCATCAAAGCACACTGAACCCACATTTTCACAAGCTCAGCCCGGCGACTACCTGTCAGGCGTGGCTGATCGCGTGAGGGTGCCGCTTGAGATGCTCCTGCTGGACAACCTTGCAACAGTGAAGGATCTGGACAGACCCCTGGCGGGCAAGAGGCTCGTGGTTTGTGCCCCGCCGGGGCACAAACCGGCTCCAGCGCAGGCCCCAGCGCCAGCCCGCGCGCCAACGCCGCCAAAGCTGTCGCCGTCGGAGTCGCGTGCGGCGCAACTGCAGGCGCTGTTGGGTTTCAAGGCTGCGGTGGACGCGCGAGGGACACTGGCCTGGTCGGCTGATAGGGGCGCGAATGCGGGGTACTGCAGCTTCTTAGGCGTCGAGTGCGACTCCCAGGGCAACGTGGCCAAGATTCCGCTGTCCCAGGTCAATTTGGCGGGGACGCTGCCCTCTGCAAGTGTTCTCAGACCTCTCACAGCGCTGACAAGCATCGACCTGGGCGCCACTGGTATCACCGGGACCCTGCCGTCAGACTGGGGCGTCCTGACCCAGCTGGAGGACATCAGGATCACCGACAATCCCGGCATTAAGGGCACACTCCCACGCAGCTGGGCAGGGCTGGTGCGGCTCAAGCTCCTCTTTCTCTAGTGAGTGGATTCGGCGTCGTCCTCAGTCGCCTTTTGCTGTTTGTGGGTGTGTGGGGGGTCAGGAGCCAAAGGCAAGGGGTTTGAACGACATGTGCCACTAGACACGGTGTCACTAGACAAGGCGGCTTGCACTTTGAGGGGCCCATTCGAGAGGGAAGTATGGGGGTGAGGGCATGCGCGGTTGCGAGCGATCAAAGTTTTTGTGGGGGGGGACATGTGAAACGGCGGCACGCCGCTTGCTTGCGCAGTGAGGTTTTCCTCAAGGCAGGGGTGGGGGAAGCATCATATGGTCGGCTGTGCGTCGAAGCCAGCAGCAAGAGGCAACTCCTGTCCTGCCATGACAGTGAACGTCAATCCTGGCTGGGATTGTGGAGGGATGGGGTGGCGGAACAGCTTCAGCGCCTGCAAGTCAGTCCTCCCTACCTTCCTTGATTGATGAGGGCGTGCCAGCCTGCATGCTCTGTCACGTGTGCGCGCAAACATACACACACATGCGCGCACACACACACATACACACACACGCACACAAACACACACGCAGGCGCGCACGCACGTGCGCGTTCGCGTGCGCGTGCCTCTCTCCAACACACGTGCCATGGCCTCATGTGACGCACCACCTTGCAGTAGAAACAAGCTCACCGGCATGCTGAGCCCAGACTTCGGCGCGGCCTGGTCAGCGATCGAAGCACTGCAGCTGTCCACCCAAGGTTTTACAGGGCCGCTGCCCAAGGAGTGGGCCAGGATGCGCAGCCTGAAGTGGCTGTACCTCGAGTGAGTTTTTTTCTCTTCGACAAAGTGTGGCTTGCAAAATTTTGGGAGGTTAGTTGTTGTTGAGAGTTGGGTGGGTGGCAGGGCACGGTCGCAAGTTGGTGGTACTAATGTGTGGGGCGGGATGGGCATGTGAAATTGCCACATGTTGCTCTTTTGTGGTGTGAGGGAGGTTGGGGGTGTTGCACGCAATCACTGTCGGCCGCATGTCGAAGCCGTTAGCAACGAGAAGCCACTGTTCATATGCCTGCGCTTATCCCAAGCTTCACTCCCCACCGGATTGGTGCGGGCAGCAACGTGGCGGCTGCGCGAGGTCGCCCTCTCCTCTTCAATATACAAGAGCTCAAAATACACGCGCGCGCGCGCGCACACACACACACACACACACACACACACACACACACACACACACACACACACACACACACAAACGAGCACATGCGCGCGCTCACGCAAACCTCGACCTGGCCCTTTGTCACCCCTGTCTTGCAGTGGAAACAAGCTCACCGGCACGCTAAGCAATGCATTTGGTGCAGCCTGGCCGGCAATGCAGCTACTGGCGCTGTACAATAACAACTTGACTGGGCCGGTGCCCAAGGAGTGGGCCGGGATGCGCAGGCTGAAGATGCTGCAACTCTAGTGAGATTATTGTGCTAGTGTTGCCAAACGCAGGCTGTTTGCCCTGTCTATATGTCGCTTCATGTGGTTCGATCAACGGGGTTGTAGGGACATGTTTTGGCGTGCACGGGGCCCGGGGGGGGGGGGGGGGGGGGAGGGTGACTTGTGAAACATGTATCGGGCGGGCGCATTGAGGGTTTCGTGGGAGCAGGCACGAGTGTGTAGAAACTACGGTCGGCCACAGTCAAAGCCAGCGGCTTTGATAGGCCAGCTACCGCAGCCCTGCCCTGATGCCAGACTATGCTGCCTGGCTAGGTCGGTGGCGGGCGGCGCACCGCCTTCGGCGCCCGCCAGCCGCACCCCTTTCCTCGGTTTATGAGGGCTTGATAGGCTGCCTGCTCTTTGTCTCTCTCACACACCCGGGTGCGCATGCGCCTGGCCGCTCATGCACATACGCACCCTTGCCTTCACCCCCCATGACTCCTGCTTTACAGCGGAAACCAGCTGACTGGCACGCTGAGCCCCGACTTTGGCGAGGCCTGGCAGGCAATGGAGGACCTGCAGCTGCACAGCAACAGGTTCACAGGGCAACTGCCTGCATCCTGGGCCTCCTTAAAATCCCTTACAACTCTAGATTTGAGCACCAACCAGCTCCAGGGCAGCATTCCAACCCCCTGGGGCGCTCTGGGCGCAACACGCCTGTCGCCACTCAATTTGTTCGGCAACCCCCGCTTGGTGGGCTGCCTGCCGCGGGGCCTTGAGAGGTTTCAAGGCGCCGCCGTCTGCAATGGCACGGGCCTGACGTGCTCCATCTGCTGATTGCCTCAGAGGACGTGCGCTTCCTGCTCGGAATGCTTGCCAGCGTGGGCTGCCAGCATTGGCCTGCCGCGCCTTTAAATGCATTTGTGATATGCCGAGCCCTTTGCACCTGCTTCCTGAGGCGCTTTGCAGTTCACTGGGTGCTTCCTAGATGCGCATTCTGGTGCATACGATTGTCTCTCTTCCGCTTGCAAAGTGAGGTGTGCGCCGTCGACCACAACGAGGCTGTCGTATTGAGGATGACCGCTCGCTACATGCATTAAGCAAAGGATGTAGCTGTTACCTACACCGCACCACCCACATTCCGAAAGCAATTGGCGGAACATCTGCATCCTTGTGTCGTGTGGGTGATTACTTGACATTTGGTCAAACTACCTCACCACCATCCTGCCCATGCCATGGATCTCGTTGGTCCATCCTGTCGGTGTTACGCCTGACTTGGCATTCGGCTTTGGTTGCGCTCTCTTGTGCCACAACCGGCGCCAGGGCTGTAGGGGGTTTGTGTTCGTGTTTGTCAAACGCGCCACATCAGATCACAGCTGTTGAACTGGCTGGTCACCCCACTGGTGACAACGAGCCATCATGCTCCTCTTCTGCCCATGTAGTATCGGTGTGCTATATGAAAATTATACAGCGTTGACGGGTACCAGCAGCATACACGTTGCACGATGTCTCTCTGGGGAGGTCGCGGGAAGCAGGAGAGCGCTCAGGACCCCGACTCAGCTGGAAAAGGCAGGTTTGCAGCGCCTCCTCCATGCCCACGATGCGAGCTCACCAAGAGCCAGGTGCGCGGGTGTAGCGGCAGCGGCAGCTGCTGCAAGGCGCGGCATGGCGGCTGCGGCCGGAGGAGAGCTGCGCCACCATCCCGATGCAAGAGCCGCCCGCTGCACAGCACCTGAAACGCCGTGCTGCGCCAGAACAAGCAAGCAGCCGCTCACACGCCCTTCCCATGCATGCTTTGCCATCCAGAAAGCCCAGCACTGTCACGCCTGGCTGTTGCGGACGTTTCGCTCGGTCACAAACACTGCCGCGCGCCGTCCCGCCGCCCCGTCGTGCGGTGTTGTGTGATGTGCAGATGAACCGCACCATCCAGAACTACCAGAAGGCCTACAGGAAAAAGGTTGAGGGCCTGAAGACTGAGCTGACCTCCACTCGCGCCGACAACAGCCAGCTGCGGACGCAGGTGCGGCGGCTGCGGCGCCGCAAGATCGCGCACCCGCCCAGCCTGCTCGTCGGCGCGGCGGTGGGCGTGCTGGCGGCGGACGTGATCAAGAGCGTCGTGAAGACGATCAAGCAGCGGCTGCGGCGCGGCGGCGGCGGGGGCGACAAGGACGAGGGGGCGACGGTGCCCGCACTGCCGGCGCCGGCGGCGCCCGCGACCGAGGAGGAGCGCGCGGCGGCGGCCGCAGGTGCGGCGGCGGCGGTCGTGGCGGCGGCTGCCGCGGCCGCGGGGAAGCAGGAGGACGAGGGCGGGGACGAGTGACGTTGCGCGTGAGGCCCTTTTTGTGTACTTGTTTGCTGCGAACGGCTTTTGTGTCACCATCCGCGGTGCTCGGCGCCTGCGGCATGGCGAATTTTTCGCCCCATGCTTGCCGTGTAGTGCCAAGCCGCTAACTCAAAATTTCGAGGCGCCTGGTGGTTGTGACTCGTTTTTCTCTATGTCGCTTGCTGTGTTGTCGCCGTCGCCGCCGTTGCGGGCCTCAATGCGACGCAGCCTTGCCTGCCTGTTGCAAGGTGCTTTACGTCCACGGGCGTGTCCTAAACGTGCCCCAACAACCATGAAAACTGTAATTGAACAGAGTCGGCGCTGCAAGACGCTAGCAGGTGGCGCTTTTCCCCCGTGGCAGGCCTACCGGGGCGATTTGTGGACGCGCATGGCAACCATGCAAGGGATACGCATCGGCAGCATCGTTTGGCATGGTGCTCTAGTGCAGCTGGCACAGCGTCTGCAGATCCTGCCTTGCGGAGCCGCCGTCAGCAGCAGTTTGAATGCAGTGGGTGTTTTTGCTTCACCTGGGACCATGCCGCTGTGCGGGTATGGGGGCGGCCAACGTACGCTGTGGTGCCAACCGCGAACCTCGGTTGGGGCATGGGCTCTCATATGAGCTGGGCCTCTTGCCGGCCACAGTCTGGAGTGGCCCAGGCCCAGTTTCTACCTTATGGCTTGAAGCGCCACCGTGAGTCAGTCAAGATCATCCGATCTTACATACGCACGTATAAGCTATAAGATCAGGTGATAATGTTTTAATGTATGCCTCCATTCCGTTTGTCAACCGTGTAAATCAGCTTCGTGTGGCATATCGTGAATCGGCGTTTTTCGCAGCACCGACGCGCGGTCCGAATGCCAGCACGGAAGGTGATCGAGTTGAAATGTAGGTAGAACCTGATCAGGCGTTGCAAGGGGCCTTCTGCAAGGGCGTAGCGCGGCGCAGCGCTGCACACTCCACCAGGGGCGGCGCCGTCCAGCAAGGGCATGGCACAGCAGGCACATGTGGACGTGCGTCAGGAAAGGGATGAGCAGCAAGATGCACGCCAGCAGGAAGCTGAGGAGACTCGCCTCAAGGAGCTGCTGTACAGGTGGGGGCAAACAACCTTGTTGCTTGATAATGGCCTCTGCACTCCACGGCCCGCTTCTGCTCGACGCCCTTCTTACCAGCATTCCCAGTCTCTTGGACACCCTGCGCCTGACTTCAAACATGGCTATTTCACGCATAAAACTGCCTTGTCCCTGCGCTTAGGGCCGAGACAGAGCGCCTGCAGCTGCAGCAGCGCGCCGGCGCCTTGGAGCGCGCGGGCGACGTGGCGGCCGCCGCTGCCGAGCAGCTCCGCGCGCGCATCGCGGAGGGCGCCGCCGCGCTGGCGGCCAGCGAGCGCCGCTGCGCTGAGCTGGCGGCGGCGCGGCAGGACCTCGAGGCGCGGCTCGCCGTGGCTGTGCGGGAATACACGGCGAACGACATCCTGGCCGTCGGCCTGAGGGAGCGAATCGCGTCGCTGGCGCAGCGGCTGCGCGAGAGCCAGGACGTGTGTGCCGGCCAGGTGCGGCAGGGGTTGGCGCTGCAAATCATGCAAGTGACGATAGCAGTGCAAAATGTGAACATGTAACTGCATGCCGAATGCTGCGCCAATGAAAACTTCATGCCAGCCGTGCAATTTTTCCGCTGGCTAGTCGGCAGCACGAGCACAGCTGGCACCTGCAGCGGCCCCGGCGACCCTCAAAAACGCCCGCCTGCCCCGTTTTGCAATCCCAAGGCAGCCAGGATCGCGAGCTTCCAGGGCGATATGGACGCCCTCGCCTCATCCAATGCGTCGCTGACCACCGTGGTCGCCGGCCTGGAGGGCGCGCAGCTGCGCCTGCAGCAGCTGCTGGAAGCTGCCGAGCGGGCCAGGGAGCAGGGGGAGCTGGAGCTCGCGGACACTCGGGACCGGCACCGGCGGGAGGAGGAGGGGATGAGGGCGGCGGTCGCGGCGGCGCGGGCGGAAGCGGAGGGGGCGGCGGCGCAGGCCGCGGAGGTGGGGGTCCAGCTCGCGGCGCGGCAGGCTGAGCTGGAGGAGGCAGGGTGCAGGTGAGATGAGTAGAAAGTATTCAAATGAAAGGAAATATATATAAATACGTCTTTTACAGACGATTGCGACACCCTGGCGGAATTCGTGGTCGTCGCCAGCCCAAGGTGTTATTCATTTCTGAGCCTCGAGTGCCCCGTGCTCTTAGCTTGACCCCTCGGCACTGGCACCACATCGGGCAAAACAAAGGACACCTCGAAACCCTCAAACTCCCCAGGGCCCGCGAGGTGGAGGCCGAGCTGTCTGACATACGGCACCTGGCCATCCTGCTGGCCAAGACGGCCCAGCTGCAGGGCGCGCAGGCGCTGCCCCCCTCGGACCACGCGGTCTGGGCGGCGACCGGCGCGCTCGGCGGCGTGCAGCACACGCTGGACGTCGTGATGAGTCACCTCAAGGTGGGCTCGGCAAGGGTCTGGCGCTCGGCGGCCGCGCGATGATCAGCCGACGACCTCGCCCAAGATTTTGGTGGACAAAGGGTGAAAAACGTGCTGGGCAACGATGGGCAGCAAGCAGCGGCTTGCTTCGGCAGCGCTCCTTCTACTCCGAGAGAACCCTGGGCTGGACTCCTTGGGCGTTTATTGGACTGCAAGGCCTTTTTGACTCGGTCAAGACGTGCGGACGCCCGTCGTCTGCACTGGCCCCGCAGGCCCAGGAGTCAAAGGTCAGGGCGGGCGTGTCCCAGGCGGAGCTGCTGCAGGACCGCCTCACGGCAGAGAGCAACGAGAGGGCGGTGCTCGCGCAGGTGGGAGAGGGAGCCCGCGTTGCATGGCGCGGCAAGCCGCGCGGCACGGCACAGGGTCGATTCGGGGTCGATTGGGATAGAGCGACGCATCCTGGGGCGAGACGAGCGCTGCAACGCTGCAGCTGTGAGTCCGCGGTCCAGTCCCATCAGGTGATGCCGTCATACCTATTATGTATCGGCGTCTTCGCTTCACAAACTCACGTCATCATATCAGGACCTGCGGGACGCCCAGCTGCTGTATGCCAAGGCTGTGGCCGACAGGGAGGGCTTCGAGTCGCGCGCCGCCGCCGCAGAGGCGGAGAAAAAGCTGGCGGCGGCAGACCTCGACCGCGCGAAGCAGCAGGTGCGGGACGGCGCGCGGGTGCGCGTCGCTCTGCAGCCAGAGGTACCGAAAATTCGAGTGGGTGGCGGGGTACAGCGGGCCTTGCAGCGCAATGTTGAAGGCTTTGGCTGGTTACGGCTGGTGATGCTATCATGTGGGGTGTGGGTGGGTGGAAGGGGGGCTCGGGGCTCAGCCGTCAGCGGCCACCCAACCAACTTTCTACACTCTCGATTCCCTCTCTCATACTACAAATGAGAGTTAGTCGCTCCCGACAAGCACCCGCAAACCGCGCGCGACCAAACCTCCCCCAAGGCCGCCGGCGACGCGGCGCGGCTGCGGGAGCTGCAGGACAGCGTGCTGGCCCTGACTGCCCAGGTGGCGGCGCTGCAGCCGCTGGCGCCCAGGGTGGACACCCTTGAGGCGGAGAATGCTTCGCTGGAGGGAGCCCTAGAGCGGACTGACGAGGCCCTGCAGGTTTGGCTCCTGCACAGGGCCGTTGCGTGCCGCATACTAGGCAAGGCGCTGCTTTTCATCGCTGCCGCCGGGGCTGTGAACACGTACGGTGCTTGCGTGTCGCCTGGCGTGTGAGGACTGCTGCAGCCCGAGGGGCACCGACCGCAGCTCGGCGGATGGGCATTAATGACGCTGCGTGCTGCAGACTGCAGCAGGGGAAAGTGGAGACCGTGTACCAGTGCATAGACGCGGCTCAAAGGGGTTGAGGAGCGAACCCCATCGCCGTCGCCCCGCGCAAAGCACGTTTCCAAGGCTCACCCAGCTTGACCTGTGGATCTCTGGCCCCCAGTGCATCCGGATGGTGCATCCAGAGATGGCCTCACTTTTGCCGGCACGCGGCTTCTTTCTGATACTGACCTGTTCTGACCTTTTAGTGGCGCCTACGTACGAGTCTATCGCGCCCGCCGCTGCCGCACCTCGCAGACAGCGCGGCGCCAGCTGGAGCTCTCGCAGACTCGCGAGGCCGACGGGCGCTCGCAGGTTCGGCCGCGACGACGGCACGGCGCGATCGCGGCTGCACGTGTGTTCCTGCCAAGTTTAGGGGTAGCCAGACTGCAGCGTTTGCGGCGCTGTGTCCAACGTGCGGACAATGTGCGCCCCACCCCTTCCTAGACTTGCAGCCTGCAGCAATTGAATTCCCATGTCTCGTTTGAACACGTCAGGTGCAAGGGTTCAAGGAGGAGCTGTCAGCGACGCTGGAAGCCAACGCGCAGCTGCTGGGCCAGTGCGAGGCCCTCACCAAGCGGGTGCAGGTCGGTGGTGCGGCCGTCAACCTGACCAACACAACCCGGCCTCGCAACAGACGTGCACGGGCCTGCTGTTGGTAGACACATGCCCCCAAGAAGCAGGCAATTCACTGCCTGTTATCGTACGCACATTGACGGCTAGATCAGCCAACCAAGAATGTTCAGTCCAAATACAAACTTGCCCTGGTTGTTGGACCCAAAATGTGATTGGCAGGAGTTGGAAGTGTCGAGCCGTGAGGGCGACTTGGCGGCGGAGCAGCTGCAGGCGGCGAAGCGCCGCCTCGAGACCGTCAAGTCTACGATGACTGCGATGGCCGAGGGCCACCGCCGCGCGGTCCGTGATCTGGAGTCCGAGGTTGCATACGCAGCCACGTCGCGCCCAGCCTCGGCCGCGTCGAGCCGCGGGGGCCCAAGGAGCGGCAGCCGCCCGGGGTCGTCGGGGCCGAGGCAGGGCGGCGGCGGGGGCGGCAGCGGGTGGGGGTCGCGGCC
>NW_014013450.1:0-1633 GCF_000611645.1 Monoraphidium neglectum
GCGGCAGCCGCCGAGCTGGCGGCGGCAGACCCCGAAGGCCTCACCCTCCGCAGCTCTGGCGGCGCGTCCGCCGCGTCGGCGTCTCTGGGCATGCCCAAGCAGTCGCCCGAGACGCTGCTCGAGAGGCTGGGGTTCCCGCGGAAGCGCCAGTTCCAGAAAGTGGAGTCGCTCAGCGGCGGCGAGCGGCGGCGGCTGCACCTCGCGGCGGTGCGTCGCGTGGCGCCGGGGGCCAGGGCGGGGCAGGGCAGGGCACGAGCGTGTCTGAAGGGCACACCCTCCCCCCTTGCGTTCGCGCCGCGGCCCCCGCCTTCCAGGCCTGCCGAGGCGCCTGCCAAGGCGCCTGCCGAGGCGCCGCGTACGCGGCACAGCGCCGCGCCGGCCCAGCCCCTCTCACACCTGTGGTGGCGTCGTTGCAGACGCGACGATAAATGAGTTTCAAACCCTCTGGCGGCGTTCCCCAGCTGCCTTGATATCGGTGCCCCCTTGTCAAAACACATGTCTGGACTGCAACCCACTTTTTCAGGGGACACCCCCACGCCTGTGCGCTTGCCGTTGCTGATCAGACAATATGACTGCAACGACCCGTCAACCCGTTGGAAACCTGTGATTTAGGTATTGTCGTCCTGCCCCAACGTGCTAATCTTGGACGAGCCGACGAACGATCTGTCGCTCGAAGTTGTCGAGGTCCTCGAGGAGATGCTGCAGGTGAGATCTGGCGCGGTATACCTTGCTTCAACCGTCAGCCGCGCCCCCTCGACGGCCCTTCGTGCGATGTGCGGGCGCCGTCCGGCGATGGTTTCCCGAGTGTGTCGATAAAAGCCAGCGCGCCCGGCCGGCAGCAGCGCCCCCGGCTCCTTCTGGCCGGGGCCCCTCGAATCACTGCCAGCCGCCCCTGCGCGCGTCCCCTGTGCCTTCCGCGCGTCCCCGCATGTTTCGAGCCGTCGCGCCGTCCTCGCGCTGCACGGCAGGCCCCGGCCCTGCTCAACCGCCCCACCTAACATGCTGTACCCTTGCGCTTTTGGTGCACCATCCTCCCCCAACAAACCCGGAGGCGTACCGCGGCGTACTGCTGGTGGTGTCGCACGACCGCGCCTTCATGGACGCCACGACAGACCGGCTGCTGGTGCTCAAGGGGGACGGCCTGGTGGGTTTGTGTGTGTGTATGTGTGTTTGTGCGTGTGTGTGTGTGTATATGTGTGTGTGCATGTGTGTGTGCGTGTGTATGCATGTGTGTTTGTGCGTGTATGTATGTGTGTTTGAGTGTCTGGAGGGAGAGGGGTGCAGCGCGGCTCGGGGTGCACTCCTGGCGACCGCCCGGGGGCGCCCCGGGGTGCGCCGAGCCCGGGGCAAGGCCTTAGCGCGGCGGGGCAATGGTGTCGCGCCCGCCCCACAAGCTGAAGGACCCCACCGCGCGACCAGCGAGCGGGCCGCGTCCCCAAAGCACAGGTGGCGCATGAGGCGCTGTAAAGCGATGCTACCCCATCGTCGCGCCAAGCTGACGTCTGACGCAAAGCCCCTCGCTGCTGCCCCTCGCTGCGGGTGATCAAAACCCCTTAGGTGCGCCTCTTTGATGCTTCCTATACCGATTATCTTGAGCTTTTGGAAAGCGACCGCAAGGCTGCCGAGGCGGCGG
>NW_014013450.1:1677-25372 GCF_000611645.1 Monoraphidium neglectum
CAGCGGCGGCGGCAGCAGCAGCAGCAGCAGCAACAACGGCGCAGGCCAGGTCAAGGCGGCGCCTGCGGCGGCGAGCAGCAGCGGAAAGGGGTCCAAGGCCGGCGGCGGCGGCGGCGCGGCGCCCAAAGCAGCGGCCAAGCCAAAGAAACGAACCCTCGGGATCTTCGAGAAGCAGGAGTTCGAGAAGCTGGAGGGGCAAATCGCGGATCTCGGGAAGCGGCGGGACGCGCTCAACGCGCGGCTGATGCAGCTGGGGGAGGCGGGCGCGGCGCTGGCAGAGATTGAGGCGGCGAGCCGCGAGTTGGGGGAGGTGGACGATCTGGAGCAGACGCTCAGCGAGCGTTGGCTGGAGCTGGCTGAAATTGCCGGTGACATCTGATGACGTCACGCCGTCGGCAGATCGGGGCCGGCTGCGGGGCAGGGGCGCGGTGGCTGCTGGCCGGCCGCGTCCGCATCTGCGGCTGGCCTTGCGTTGGTCGGCCGCGTCGAGGCGCCGCGGCGCGTTCGCTCGTGCAAGAAGTGGGATTTGGTGTCGTGGTAACACGTCTCAGCCGGCAGCGACACGTTGTGGGGGATCCGGACGCGCAGGGACAAAGAGGGGCGCACCTTCTCCGCAGCAGCAGCCAGCCACGGCGCTTGGTCATCAAATTTCTTTGAGGGCTGCTGTTTGCCGTGGCCAAATCAATCTGCCCTTCAAAACTACCACTTTGCAGATTTGACAGTGCACGTAAGCCTACACTTGGCTCAGCAAATCCCGTAGAAGAGCAGCTTCCCTGGCGGGTGCCACTGTGCACACCTCACTAAGCACACGTCGTCCGCCTAGAGTGCAGCGCAGCGGAGCTTGCCGTTGTCTGGGCTCCAAACCAACACAGCAGTCATGTCGTTCCAACCTCCTCCTCCGTATTCGCGATCTGGTCTAGGAGGAGGGGGTGTGGGTGCGGGCGGGGGCTACGGGCCTCCCCCGCCCTTTGGTGGTCCAGCGCCTCAGTACGGTGGCAACAAGCCGTCGTACACCCCCTCCTACGGCGCGGGCGCGGGAGGGCCATCCTCGAGCCACTCTGGGGGTCGGCATGGGGACGCGGACGACAAGCTCAGCAAAGTGCGGGACCCGATGCTTGCGGCATCTAGGTGGATCAAGCAGCGGTCACCCAAGGAGAAGACCGCGCTCGGATGCGTCGCGGGCCTAGTGGTGAGACTCGCCGCGGGACGGGCCAACCGCTCCAGAACACCGGCTGGAGCGTCCACTGGAACACCAGGTCCATCCATTGCCTCTCTCACGCATCATCTTCTTGCCGTTGCCTGCCTCGCGGACAGCTGCTGATCATTCTGTGGCGCACCATTGAAGATCACGACACTCTGTTCGTCCTAGCGGAGGCCGCGCACTTTGTGGGCATCGGCCTGCTTGGATGGAAGATTTACAGCAAAAAGTCCGTGGCAGGTGCGGCTCCGATCGCGCGCTCTCCCACTCGGGCCGGCCCACCACCGCTGCTGCTGCCGCTGCTGCTTTTTGCTGTGCCGCTGCTGTGCGACGGTCGGCGTGCTAGCCAACTCCCCTTTGCCAAACCGCCGGTGCATCTGCAGGCCTGTCCCTGCAGACCCAGATCCTCACTGGCATGTTCCTGGTCGTGCGGCTGTACTGCAGGTGCGGGCGGTTGAGACGCAGGAAAGCGCGCACCGGGGGCGCGCTAGCGGCACCCGCTTTCGCTCCTCCGCACTCGGCTGCATGCCGCAGCTCCCCGCTGCTGCAAACGCCCCGGGCCGCGGCAGTTTGGCCTCTCGGCCCCGCCCGACCCAGCAGCAGGCCGCTGGCGCCTGCCATGCACAACGGACGCTCCTGTCAACGCTGCATATCCACCTCACCCCACCCCCGGCTTCCTCGTAGCTTCATGATGGAGTACGACATCCACACCCTCCTCGACCTCTTGACAGCGGCCGCGACGGCGGCCGTGCTGTTTGCGATGCTGGGGTCGCAGGTGCGTTCCGACGCCAGTGGGCGCCCCTGACCCCACCCCCTGCCAACGGCCCGAGCGAGTGCCCCCTGCCTGTCGCCCGACGCCCGCTGGGGTGGGGCGGCGGCGGCGTCGCGGGCACCGGGCGGATGCACAGGGGCGTCAGAGCAAAGAAGGGGCGTCGCGCCTGTTGTCGCAACATGCCACATCTAGCAACCCGTCGTCGTGCACCCCCCCCTTTTGCACATGTCATCGGATGTCATCCAGGTGGCAAGCACGTACCAAGCTGACCTGGACACCATCAAGTTCTACTATGTGGTGAGTGGCAGGTCACCAGGGGCCCAGGTTGGGAGTGCTGTCCTCCCCAGGCGCAGCTGGCGGCCTGGGGACGAGGTCGAGGGGCATGAGGATGCGGGCGGCCCGGGCGCGGCGGCGCGCAGAAACAAGCAGAACGAGGAGGGCGTGAACGGGGGGAATGCGTCTCCGCAGCGCCGGGCCGCTGCAGGCGGGGGCGGGCCGCGTACGTGTCTGGGGAAGCGGCAGCGGCGCAGCGCCTCGCTCGGCGGCGCGGTGGGGAGAGCAGCTGGCGGGTACAAGCTGCACGGCGGCAACGCGACTGCAGGCGCCAGTGGCCGCCGGCCGGGCGCCTCCATCCCGCTGCAGCGTCCTTCCGACCGCGGCGGCCCTCTCGCTTGGCTTCGCCTTCGCGGCAGGTGATTCCCTGCCTGCTCTGTGCCGTGGTGGCGCACCCCTACACGAGCCACTGGCTGCCTTTCAGGGTGAGGGCCGCGGCGCCAGAGGGGACCGGAGGACGCCGGAGGGCGCGCGACCGCGGGGGCTGCGGCGACGCCATGAGGCCGGCAGCATGGGGACACAGGCTTCGCCCGCATGAGGGCGGCCGCGGGCTCGTGCCTTGCTCGGGAGCTGCCAGGCTCATGGGCAGCATCGAAGCGTGTGATTGCGGCGACGCAGCGTGCCCCGGCTAAGCGCCCCGACGCGGCCACCTTCAGCACTTCGACCGCCAAACGGCCCTCTGAACCGTCGCCGTCGCGCCGCCGTGCGTGCTCCTCCACCCCTCCCCCGTAGATCATGTGGGCGGTGTGCGTGTACCTGGAGGCGGTGTCTGTGTTCCCTCAGCTGCGCATGATGCAGAACAGCAAGGTGGTGGAGCGGTTCACGGCGCACTACGTGTTCTGCCTCGGCCTCTCGCGGTTCTTCAGCTGCGCGCACTGGGTGCTGCAGGTGGGAACCCCCGGGCATGCGTGTCTGCGAGTGTCTGCGGGTGTGTGTGTCTGGGTGGGTGATGTGTGTGTGTGTGTGTGTGTGTGTGCGTGTGCGCACTTGTGAGAGAGAGAGAGAGTGTGTGTGTATGGCTGCCGTTCGTGATCAGCACGAGAGGAGAGACCGAGCGGGGGCATTACTGCATCGCGGGACGGCGGCCTGTGCATGAGGAAAGGCGCCATCAGATCGCTCTCCGGCCATGGGCGCCGCACCTTGTTGCGGAACCCAAAGCAGCCGTTCGCGCGCACCCCCGCCCGAAACTGCCCCGCAGCTGCTGGACGGCAACAAGTACCTGCTGACCGCGCTGGGCAGCGGGCTGTGGCCCGTGATGGTCCTGCTGTCGGAGGTCGTGCAGACGGTCATCCTCGCAGACTTCTGGTGCGATGATTGCGGGGATTACGGGCCGTGTCGGCGCCAGCTTTGCCGGCAAGGCTGCGGGGCTGGCGCGGGCGGCAGGCAGGCCGGTAAAGGGGCGCAGCAGCGCGCTGCCCCTGCTACTCAACCCAATGAAGCGGTGCTTGTCACTCCCTCGACTAGGAATCCTTACATGCTGACTGATTCTATTCTCGACGTTGCAAACAATTCCATTTTGTCGCAGCTTCTACTACGTGAAGTCATACGCAGACGGCACCGGCATCCTGCGCCTGCCCGTCGGCATCGTCTGAGGCGCCGCAGTCCTGAGCTGGTGCCTTGCTGGTGACCTAGCACAGCGGCGACCCGGCGCACCCGCGCGCCGCAGCGGCGCGGCCGGCGAGTGCATGCGTGTCGGCGTGGCCGCGCGGCCGCGGCGTGAGCAGCGGTGGCGGTGTAAGAATTGCGGCGCCGTTTTGATGTTGGGCAGCAGCAGCTGCGGTAGCACGGCTCTTGGCCCCCTTTCCTGCGGCCTCCTCTCCTTCTTTGTACGGTTTGACCCTTCCCATGCTGCGACGCCCTGTGGTGCTGTGCTCGTTGGCGCATGGTGTGCTGACAGCGCGCTGACGGTGCGCGGGCGCGACAGGCCTTTGAGCTCTGGCTTTCGCGGCGGCGCCAAAATAACTCGGTAGCCCTTGACCCACCCTGACTCGTCCCCATGCAGATCGCCTTGACCTGCGCGCGGCGCTTCCTTCCGTAGTTGTAAGCAGTACACGCTGCAGCCCAGGCTCTTATCGGCATTTGCCGTGCCAAATGCCGATGTGGATCCCCCAGTTTGATGGTCAAAAGCACATCCCAGGGAGGGCAGCCCCCTCACAACGAATTGTGCAGTCCGCACCTCGGCCTGAACATGTGCTTGTGCATCAGGACACGCGCGAGGAAGAGGGCAGGGGGCAACGCAGTCTGCCTGCTGCCTTGGGGCCGACAGCGCTCTCTGTGCCCCGCTAGCACTGGAGAGCTGAGGTGAAGAGCTGATTGTCCACGTTCCGCCCTCAGCTGGCAGGGTTTGGTGTAATCCGGCCACTAGATTCAATCATTCTAACTCAATAATCATCGTTGCATCGACCACCACATTCTCTGCTGAACTGCCGAGCGGGTTCTTCGCTCTCAGGAGCGGCTTACACCAGCAAGCCTTCGTGCATCTTGAGACTCAGACACCACCTTAACAGGTTGAAAACGTCCTAATATTGGTGATATATTTGCAAGTCACGCGCCGCAAGCGGTCCGTGATCTACTGTCGGGTCTGCCACCACTGCTGTAACAGCAACGCTTGACAGCAGCAACGAAGGCTACAACATGGGATTCAGCCCCGTTTTGTCTGCAGCAGCGCTGCTCTCGCTCGTCGCTGTGGTGATTGCGGCGCCGACCGCGCGTCCCCAGCCCAAGGACATCGAGTCACTCTGCCTCGCCGTCAAGGTCAGTTCGCTGACTGCGTTGAAAGTGCCGTGCCACACACGTCAGCAACTACTTTGGGAATCAGCCAACGCTCGACACTGCTCGAATGCTATTATGCACGCTTGAAACCCCGCACATCACTCACTATGTTCTCATCTCCGCCGCCATCACCGTTGCCCGGGCTCCACCCTTTAGAACCCCTGGCTGAACCAGCAAAAGTGCACCGATTTCCTGGGCCAGATAGAATCTGGCATCGGCTCGATGACATCCTGTGAGTCGGTAGCAGCTGCCCGTATCTTGCAGCATCAAACCCCCTCCCCTGCCAGGGAAGGGGGTTTGGCACCTTCGCACTCATTAGTGAGTGCCAGCTCCTGCAGCCATCATGCCACACCTTGAGTAGCAGCCCCGAATAAAGAGCCCCGACCGCCCGACCGCGGGCAGGGGCGTTTGCGCCAGCCTTCACCCCAGCCAGCCGCCCGGCCACCCCTTACAGTCGCCCGCTGTGCTGCGATGTGCTGCGCTGCCCTGCGTTCCGCTGCCCCGCAGTTGTCCAGCAGGAGTTTGTGCCGCTGAAGGGGTCGCAGGCGGCCGGCCCCAAGTACGAGCCCTCAGTGGTGTTCGCCACCTGGGAGGGAAGCTACGTCTCGTCAGGTGGGGCCGGGCGGCTTGGTTGGGCGGTGGCGCGCATCCAGCAAAGCATACGGCTTGAGGTGGCCAAATGCGACATGGCACTGCAAGTGCAGGGTGAGCAGCCAGCCTGTCAGGGCGTGGGCCACTCCTCCACCTCTCATGCATGCCTCCCACACACTCCCTTGTGCACATGCACACGCACATATTGTTTCACCCGCTCTGCCCAGGCGTCAACCCCGTCAAGCAGTTTGAGCCCGTCGTGCTGACGGCAGTGGTGGATGGCGTCCTCGCCTGCAAGAAGGAGCCCTTCGCCTACACAAAGCTCTTCACCTTCAAACAGCTGGGCCTGTCAAAGCCGCTGGTGCCAACCGCCAACGGCCAAGGGCTCCAGGCTATGTGCAGTGTCACAGCAATGTCGCAGGTGACAGGCATCAGCAGAATTTTCTCCTGACTGCTGAACGTGATCGTTTGCCTGGCTGGGTGTCGCTGCTCTGCGGCGGATGTTTGTTACAAATCATCCACCTTCCCAAGCACAATCACCAGCCTCAAGCAACGTCGTTGGTTGACGCATAACGCCCCACCCCTGCCACTTCACGTGCCCAGACACCAAACCCCGCGGGCGCGCGCCTGGCCCAGCCCTGGGCTTACATTTGGGCCGACCCCAAATCCGCCACCGCCGACAACAGCGGCCTCTTCCTCGGCTGCCAGGACTACGCCGGCGGCCTCAAGTTCGACGGCGTGGCCACTGTCAGCTGCAGCTTTGTCGCGCAGCTTGGGTCCCCGTCAGCGTCCTCGCTCTCCGGCCGCGCCAAGCTAGCATCGGGCTTGCCTGGCGCTGCATTCCCCGGTGCCGATGCAGGCTCTTACCTTGGGGTGTCGCCGCCCGTGCCACACGACGGCGAAGGCGCCGGCGCGTTGGCGGCGGGCGCGGATGGCGGGGCGGCGGCGGTTGGGCAGGTGGTGGGGGACGAGCGGCCAGACTTCCGGTCGGTGGTGTCGGCGGCAGTCGAGGGTGCGTTGGCAAGGGGCAGCAGTAGGTGATACGCTTGGTCGTGCTGGAGGTGAGGGGTGAGGCTTTGCTTTGTTTTGCCAACTTGCAGTGGCGATTGCTGCTGTGCAAGTAGGTGTCGTTTGAGCTGCAGACTAGAGTTATGTTGATGCCATTCCACTCCCCAACCTTGATTGTAAAACATGTTGAATGCATTCCTTCACACGCACTGCAGCTATTGGCTGATCCTGGCCGGGAGCCTGCGCACGTCACTACTGTCCCTCAGGCATCCCACCATTGGATGTATCTGCACACAGCTCAAGCCTGCCCCTTTCTCGAAAAATAACAACCCAAAACAAACAAAAAAACACCCAGGCCAATGCCACACAGTGTCAAAAGCCCCTTTGCCCAACCTTCCTATTGTGCAGCTCTTGGTTTCGGCCGGGGGCCTACTCACAGGGCACGCCACGAGAAGGCGGCTGCACGTTGTGCCCCACTCACCTCAGTTGGGGGTGGCGGGTAGGGCGGTAGTGCGGTAGTGCGGTAGCGTGGAACGAAGTGCGGAAGTGCGGTAGTGCGGTAGTGCAAATTGCAGTGCGGTAGAGCCATAGTGCGGTAGTGCGGTAGGCAGTCGCAACCAACCCTAGAGCGGGGGACGCCCCAACCCAATGGCCTGCACTAGCAGGGGGCACCTCATCCGCGCCAGCGGGGGGCTGGGCACGTACTGTAGTAGCGTCGTGTGCCCGGCCCCCAACCTACCCTCACTGGTGCAGGTTCATCGGCAACTCTTTCAAGCCCTGGGCAGCTCAGCGGGGTGGGTCGCGCCCGCGTCACCGCTGCCTCGCGGAAGCCCCCGCTGAGGGTGGCGCGACCGACTCGTCTTCCAGGGTAGTGCAGGGTTGTCGAGGTGGCGGCCGTCGTTGTTAAATGATGCTTATGGGCGCACGCAGGGACGCCTGTCGCAGGGGTGGCGGCGCGGCATGGTGGGGAGCGGGGCGATGGCTGGTAAACCACAGTGCGGCGTTCAGCACTGCTGATGCAGCAGGTAACAGCACACGCACGAACGCAAGTCGTACCTTATCCGTTGATGTGTTGAAGACGCTAGGGGTTGGCCACGGTCGTGATGGTGATGCCACTGCGTGTTGCCCTGCATCTCAATCGCCACAGCAGCACAACGCAGATGCAGGCGCAGCAGGCGTCGTGTGCGCGCGCACTGCTGTGCCCCTCCCCCCTCGATCGGCCACAGCTGATGTCATGTATTGGACATAAATGATGGCCTGCTGTCTGTGAGGCCCTCCCGGACGCCCTCGCAAAGCGTGAACACACGGCATGTATCGCGATCGCCCGGGGAAGGTGTAGGTGTAGGCTCGAAGGTGAGAGGTCATTAACGATCGGAATGAAGGTCTTGTATATACCTGCGCGGAAAGTGGCCTTGCGGACGCACCGCACCGCAGGCGTGCTGCTTTCTAAGGGCTAGTTTGACTGTCGAACATGCAAACAAAATATGTTAATAAAATACAAAATATGACAATGTGATTGCTGCGTGCACGTTTTATGCGTGCAGAGCTGCGCGCAGCGATCGATGCAGCTGCGCGGCGAGCACCTGTGCCGAAGTTGGCTGGCAGGTGAGCTGAAGCTGGCTTGCTCGCTGCGCTGCTGCCACCACAAGGGCCTCTGCTGCAGGTGCCGCACCGCTTAGCTTCAGGACTTGCGCGCCACCAGTGTGACCCGCCGCTCTGAGGCTCTATCATCGCCGAACGGCTGACAAGAGCTGTGACGTCACAGCAGACTTGGCTGGGCTGTGCAGGCACACATCAAGACTACCCGAGCAAGTGTGACACCCGTGCTGAGTGCCGCAGCATACAGCCAATTTGCCATGCTGCCACCTTGCACTGCCACTCACCAAACATGGATGTGTTACCCTGACAAACATTGTAAGGCTCAAACGTTTGATGATGCAGCGTGAGCAGTAGGGTGGTGATATGAAAACGGCGTAATAACACCAAGTCAATTTGAAGGCAGAAAGGATAAACCCTGCCAAACCATGCTTCCAAAAACAGGAACACACACGCATGTGCAGCACGCGCTCGCAAGCACAAGCGCACGTGAAAACACGTGCACGCACCGACACGCGTGCACGCGCACACGCACACACACACACATACACACGCACACACGCGCGCGCACGCGCGCGCACCCACACATGCACTGTAGCACGAACAATACGTGCAATGTGAAACCACTTCCCTTGTTACGGCCCCTGCTTGTCCGAGGCAAAGCAATTATTGGCTGTCAGCTAAACTATGACGCCCAATCCCCATCAAGCCTGTGCAGGTTGCCAAGTGCGGAGACATCGGCCCGTCCGCCGCATGCCTGGCAGCTCAGCCCCTGCGGTCACTCAATGTCGACACGGCACCTGCCCAACCCGCCAGAAACCTCGCCTAGCGCCGTCTGCGGGCCTGCACGAGTCGTCGCCTGCCCGACACGCGCATGTGGCCCGGGCCCTACCGCGAAACGCCCGCGCCGACGCCGGCGGCGTTCTCGCCCTCCCATGGCACTGCGCTGACGAGAAGCTTCCCGGCTGGCAGCGGCGGGGCGTCCCTGGGGATGGGCTGCATGCTGACGTACAAACGGTCCTTCTCGATAGCCACCCTATGTGAATTGGTTTGGGGGGGCAAGGTAAAGCAGCGCGGGCTAATTAATGCTTGCATGTGTGCGAGCGTTGGTGCGTGAGTGTGTGTTTGCGTATGAGCATGTGTGTTTGCGTGGCAAGGACTGTGTGTGCAAGTGCATGTGATTGCGTCTGTTCAGGTGTGTTGGGTGTTTGGTGCGAGCTCCAGGCTGGAGTGGTGCAAAGTGGGTTGGAAGGCAAGCCCGCAACCCGCAGAGGCGACTGCCGGTGGCACGCGAAGCGCAGCAGCAGCCACAGCGCCGCACAGCCCTGGCTCACAGAAGAAAATGCACTCAAGGGGGTCCACAACCCCGACGCTCACAAACGCAGGGCGCACTGCGTCCCGACGCGCGACGCCATATTTCATAAATTCACCCGCACCCACCAGCGAGGGATTCCCCTCGCTGGCAAGGCGTGATGCAACGAAAAGTAACACCCACCGCCGGCCCTCGATGATCTTGCTCTCAGCCTCCAGCACGGCCCGCCAGTCCGCGTCGATGTCGGCGGCGTTGAGCGCGGCCTGCAGCAGGGCCTTGGCCTCGACGCACGCGCGCTCCGCGCTGCCAGCCTGCGGGCCGATCAGAACACCAGGGTTTGGGCAAAACATAGATATGGTGATAGATGAACATCAACAACACTGAATCTGTTTGGCGGGATGAGCAGGGTTATAATTAAGGTGGGGATAGAGGGCAAGCAGTGCCAACCCAGACCAGTTCGGCAACAGATACATGATGCCGCCTGCCGCAGAGGCTTATGAGCAGGCCCGTTCTTGATCCGAGGCGTGAGCCACGAAAACTGCGTGAGAGCAGTGCGGGCGTGCGGCGGGCCCGCCTACCTGGAGCTGTGCTTGCTGGTCGACGGCGCTGTGCTTGTGGGCACGCGCGGCAGTCAGGGCGGCCGCGCAGCCGATGTAGCGCTTGAGGCGATCGGAGATCTCCTTCTCGGCTGCATTATTGATGATGTGCGTGTGGGCAGGCGCGTGCACGTGTTCAAGTCAGAGTGTGTATGTGTGTGTGTATGTGTGTTTGTGTTTGTGTGTTTGTGTGTGTGTGTGTGTGTGTGTGTGTGTGTGTGTGTGTGTGCGTCTGTGTGTGCAAGTTTTGTGGGATACCACAGACAGACAAACCAGGAGCAGGCGATGACCCTACAGACGTCTCGACTGTGTGCCCTTCACCAGCCCAGCCCCTGCCCCGCCCTCATGCCTCTCAAGGGACCCGCCCCAAAACCGCCCCTCCAAAACCGCGATCCGCCCCAGACCAAATCCACCGATATCAACCTCGGCCGCAGCCCGCGGCGCCCAGGGGCAAGCCCCCGGCAAGGGGCGTCCTCCCGAAAGCAACCAGGGGCGATTTCCTCCCCCCGCCCACCGCCGTCGCTCCGGAAGTCGCGCAGCGCCTTATCGTACAGCTCCCCCGCCGCCGCGTGCAGGCTCGCCACCGTCGCGGCGCCGCCGCCGCGCTCCTCCAGGCGCAGGGCCGCGAGCTGCTGCGCCTCCGCCAGGCTGACCGCCGCCATGCCGGCCGCGGTGCCGGGGAGGAGCTCGAAGGGCCTGCGGGGGCGGATTGCCAGCGTCGATGTCGACACCCGGACGGTGCGAGAACATCTTTGGTGGCAGCATGCGCGGCGGCTTGGGGCGGCTCGGGCTGACGCATGCATTCCTATCGGCTCGGCGCGGCTTGTGATGAACAGCGCATCGCACCGAGGCGACGCATCCCGATTAGGGGCCGCCGCCGCCCCAAGGCAAACCCGCCGACCTGTCCGATTTCAGCCCCGTGATCGCCGGCAGCAGGCGCTCCGACAGCGCGCCAAAAACCCCTGCCGCCTGCACCCGTGCGTGCGCAGGCGCCCGCCAGCAGGTGTCAGGGAAATGCACAGCCGTCATTGGAGAAGAGTTTGGGTGGGGAGCGCTTGGGCAGGCAGCTGCTGCAAACCGCAGCCGGTTCCGCACGCCAGCCCGTGCAGGCCGATACAGCAGGGCCCAAGTGCAGAGCGCACACAACACAGGACCCGCGAGGCGCGCGCACCTGCCGCAGCAGCGCGGTGACCTCTGCGATCGCCGCGGCGCGCGCGTCCCCCTCTGCGGCCTGCCAGCGAAAGCGAGAGGCGCAGCGCGCGGGTCGGCGCTCGGCCATCGCGGAGCAGCGGCCGTCGGCAGCCCCCGCGTTGGAGGCACAGGTTCTGCGGCATTGAGGACCCCGGGAAGCCCCCTGCTGCTGCATAGGCAGAGCGACATCCCGATGGATGGCGGACCCCTCAAGGATGGCGCTCCCTGCGGGACGGGCGCTGCCCGATCGGGGCGCTGCCCCAGTCCCCTGCCCAGCACAGCCCCGCCACCTGCGTGCCGGGCGTCAGGCCCAGCGCATCCGCCAGCTGTTGGTGCGCCAGCTCCCGCAGAAGGCCGCCATACAAGAATGTGGCCTGGGGAACACGGAGAATACGGAGGTGAGGGACATTTATTGGAGGACCGCGGCCTGCCCTTCCAGGGTGCAAAGGGCCAAAGGCTGGTGTTGATGCAGAAGGGGGCATCGCGGCGCCGTCGATCCTCATCTGGCGAACACGGCGCGGCCCCAGCGGCGAGGCGGCCGGCGTCGCAGGCGCGAGGGCCGGGTGCCAGGCAGCATGGCGCGGAAGCAGGGGCCGCACCATGGCGCGCTCCTTCTCGATGCCGTCTATGTGTGCCATTTTGAAAAAGCGCCCCGACAGCCTGCGCACAACATGGAGGCCGAGGCCGGTCTGGGCTGCTTTTCGGGTCAGTGGCTCCACAATCTGCTTGAGGACGTCTCCTCACGCGCAAGGGTGCTGCGGGCCGGCAGCGGCGGCGCCGCCAGGCCTCGCTGCAGCGGGGCGCGGCCGTGGCGCCCACACGCGGTCGCAGGCTCCCATGTAGCAGGTTTGATGGCGACCATCCAAGTTTAAGGAGTGCAGGAGCCGATGCAAATGGGCATGCCCCCCCTTTGAGCATGGTGAGCGGGCTTTTTGACTCACGGGCTTGTCCATTCAAACGCCATGTCTGTGCGGCGGCCCTCCTCCTGTATGAAGTGGTCAAGGTTCGACAGGTACTTGCGGAACCTGGGGAGGGGGTCGGGTTGGGGGCATAGAGGACGGGATGCATGCCTGCACATGTACATGCATGCAGTGCACATGCTGCGCTGCCGCGGCCTGTGAAGAGCGCGGGGCTTGCATGCATGCACATGCTGCAACGCAAGGGATTGCGGCCGCGCTGCCGCGTGACCGGGGGCCCGCACCACTCTCGCGTCTCGGGGCTGCAGGTGAGCTTGCTGGTCTCCCGCACGCATGCCGAATTGCGCTGCCCCGTCATGTCCCTCAGGTGATTCAGGCCCAGCGGGTTGGCGGCGTCGCTACGGGTGGCGCTCTCGAACGCGAACGGCCGCGTCCGCAGCTCCCAGGGGTCTGAAAAGGACAGCAGCGGGCGAACTTTCGGTTCCTCGGCGCCTGCCATGCTGCCAGACCCCAGGACGCGCGGTGTGAGCGTGTCGACGGTTTGCAAGTGGGGATCGAGATCGAACTTTGTCGGTGACTCAGATTGCTGTGAGTAGCTTGTTACAGCGATGCGCATGTGTTTAACGATATTTCGTGTGTCGTGCCACCTCACTTGGACACCCCATTTGCTTTCCAAGTGTCACCCGGGCTCACCCGTCAGCGGCAAGCGCCAAAGTACCTCATATAGCATACATATCATACGTCGGAAGTGACTTAATAGCCACGTGCAATCCTGCGATCTGTGTGCATCGAGACCGCCTCAGCTCTCGGCAAGACACACAGCCCATGGAGGCCGCTGTGCCGCTTGCAGCGGTAGGTGAGATTATTGAGAGCCCTGAATCGCCCCCATCGCGGACGGCATCCCACGCGGCGGCATCGATCAGCAGCAGCGGCGCCGGGCGCGCGGACGCGTGGTGGAAGCGAGCGGCCGCGGCCCACGTAGAGGCGGTGCGCTCCTTCCTCAAGCGCCTGAAGAGCTGGCTGTGGCAGCTTATCGACTCTGTGCTGGAGGTAGGCCCTGGCGTGAGAGCGCGGCGCCTCTGCGCTGCCGCTGCGGCGTGCGATGGTGTCGGCACTTGCACTGGGGCCGCCTCAACCCGCCCGTCCTGCGCCACGCCAGCCCTGAGTGGAGCAAGACCTCACAACTGCCTGCACCTGCTTCAAAACATTGCTGCCCGCCGCCCCAAGGAGTTTGAGCCGTGGCTCAAGTGGGTGATTTTGGACGCAGTCTTGGCACTGGCCGCCGCGGCCATTGTTCAGCGTGTTGAGTCCCTGCGGCCGACCTTTGAGCTGTTCGGCTGGGCTTGAGGAAGGCGAGCGGTCAGGCCCAACACCACGCGGCCGAGGCCCGGCGGCGGCCTTGGCTCGGCGCGGTGCGCGCCTGTGCAGCAGCGTGCCGCCGCCGTTCGGTGCTGCCGCATGCGCAGGGCGTCCCAGCCGCTGACGGCGACGCAGCGACAGGGCCGGCCATCAGCAACCATTTCATGATGCTCTGACAGTCTAGGTTTACTATATGGCGGACGCTGTAGTCAAATCGGCAGCGTCTAGCATTGCGCCTACCTCCACGGACGTCATGATTGCTGCTGGAGCAGCTGAGGTCGAATCGCACCGCGTCGGCTGTGCCACGACGGGCGAGCTGTCGCCAGAGGACTTTGAAATCGCGGCGGCTGAGTTTGCTGCGTGGTGGGCGGCGCGCGTTGGCGATGTTCGCAGCGCCTGCAGCGACGGCGGAGCAGGGCCGCCGCCCTCATGCGAACAGCGGGCGGCAGCGGCGAAAGGCAGCGGCGACCAGCAGCAGCAGCAACAGCAGCAGCAACAGCAACAGCAGCAGCGGCAGCGGCCCGAGGATCGCAGTCAGGCGGAGGACTTCTCATGGTTTTGGGTGGTGGAGCGCCAGCCTGTGACAGGGGAAGAGGTGGGATACCTGGCTGCAGAGGCGCCGCTGCCCTGGCAGACTCCACAAGACACGCACGACACGCGCGACACGCACGACACACAGGATGGGCGACCCGCGGCCGCCGCGCCGCGAGGCGCCTCGGCCGCCACCGAGGCCAGCGGCGACGGCGGCGGGGCCGAGGTGGATGAGGAAGATGCCCTGAGTCTAGACGACGACGAGGCCGCGATTTCGGGGGTCGCTGGGCCAGCCGCAGAGGCAGCCGGCGGCGCGCCCAGCAGCCGGACCCCGCGCGCCGGCGGCGGCGCGGCGCGCGTGTTGGACCTGCACATTGCATACCAGCCCTCCTACCGCGTGCCGCTGCTGCTGTTCCGCGCGCGGCACGTCGGCGGACACGGCGGCGCGGGAGCAGGGGGCGCGGCGGCCCATGGGGAGCTGCTGGAATTGCTGGCAGAGCCTTTGGGGCGCCACGCGGACGCGTCCGTGCCCGGCTGGGCGTACGTCGCGCAGATGCCGCACCCAGCGCTGCGGGAGCCGTGGGCGGCGCTGCACCCCTGCCAGACGGCGGCGCTGATGCGGCTCATGCTGTCTCCTGGCGGCGGCGGTGGCGGCGGCGGTGCCGGCGGCTGCTCGCATGGAGCGGCGGGGGCCGGAACAGGGATGCCGCGGTGCAAGCGGCGCGCGCTGCTGCTGCGCTATATGATTGCATGGTTCAGTGTGTTTGGTCGCGCCGTCGGTGTGCGACCGCCAGGCCCTGCCGGCTGACACGATTCGCGGATTTCTTTGTATCTCACTTTGTACAATATTTGCTGCTCAACCAACACACACATTGCGCCGCTTTGCCTTCAACTGCTTGCATTGGCGAGGTGCCAGGCGTGCACTGCTGCACCGCTGTGCAATGAGTGACCACTCCAGGGGCAGTTGCAATGCTGCTGGGCGGCAGGTCCACGGCACTCGAGCGCAGGCTCAGCAGCCGACAACGGGTAAGCTGATCGCAGGTCAGCTGGGCGCGGCGTGCGCGGCGCCATGAATGAGTACCGGCATGTCAGGGTTGCGTACCGTATGAGGGGCTCGGCAACCTCGTGTGCCTAAATCTCCTGTCTTGGGAGCCTGAGCCCGGCCGCGGCGACGTGTCATCGCGCGTGCAGGCAGCGCTCAGTGAACATGCTACGATGACATGAGCTGCAAGGACATGGCCGGCGCTAGATCTTGTATAAATCCGAAACTTGCCGCAACAGTGGGTCTCAGCAGCGCGAGCCGCGCAGCAGGAGCTCTCAGCACGGCAGCAGCGCAGCAAGTGAGCCAGCTTCAGCACACCTACCAGCCGGGTACAGCACAGCTGCCTTGCTGTGCAGCTGCATCGGTCGCTGCTCTCAGCACTGCACGCATAAAACGTGCACGCAGCAATCACAAAGTCATTTCTAATAATTTATTCATATCTTTTGTTTGCATGATCGACAGTCAAACTAGCCCTTGGAAAGCAGCACGCCTGCGGTGCGGTGCGTCCGCAAGGCCACTCCCCACGCAGGTATATACAAGACCTTCAGTAAGATCTTTAATGACCTCTCACCTTCGAGCCTACACCTACACCTTCCCCGGCCGATCGCGATACATGCCCGTGTGTTCACGCTTCGCGAGGGCCTCTGGGAGGGCCTCATAGACAGCAGGTTATCATCTTATGTCCGATCCATAACAGTAGCTGTGGCCGATAGAGGGGGGAGCGGCGCGGCAGTGCGCGCGCACACGACGCCTGCTGTGCATGCATGTGCGCTGTGCTGCTGTGGCGATTGAGATGCAGGGCAACACGCAGTGGCATCCCCATCACGACCGTGGCCAACCCCTAGCGTCTTCAACAGACCAACGGATAAGGTACGACTTGCGTTCGTGCGTGTGCTGTTACCTGCTGCATCAGCAGTGCTGAACGCCGCACTGTGGTTTACCAGCCATCGCCCCGCTCCCCACCATGCCGCGCCGCCACCCCTGCGACAGGCGTCCCTGCGTGCGCCCATAAGCATCATTCAACAACGACGGCCGCCACCTCGACAACCCTGCACTACCCTGGAAGACGAGTCGGTCGCGCCACCCTCAGCGGGGGCTTCCGCGAGGCAGCGGTGACGCGGGCGCGACCCACCCCGCTGAGCTGCCCAGGGCTTGAAAGAGTTGCCAATGAACCTGCGCCAGTGAGGGTAGGTTGGGGGCTGGGCACACGACGCTACTACGTGCCCAGCCCCCCGCTGGCGCGGATGAGGTGCCCCCTGCTAGTGCAGGCCATTGGGTTGGGGCGTCCCCCGCTCTAGGGTCGGCCGCGACCGCCTACCGCACTACCAAACTACTGCACTACTGCACTTCCGCACTACCACTTTACTGCACTACCGAATGACCGCACTACCCGCGCTACCGCACTACCCGCACTACCGCACTACCGCACTACCCACCACCCCCAACTGAGGTGAGTGGGGCACGACGTGCAGCCGCCTTCTCGTGGCGTGCCCTGTGAGTAGGCCCCCGGCCGAAACCAAGAGCTGCACACATAGGTAAGGGCATACGGGTGCAGGGTGTTTTCTGTAGAGGGCTTACATTGGTGTCAAGGAGGTTTGAATGTGAAAGGTTTGGTTGACAGGCAACGCTCCTGCTCCCAAAACAGAAGGCGCCCTTGCAGGAGTGTTGCTGGTTACGCAGGATTCGCCGCCCGCATGGCACCTCGAAATGGACAGGCCTTTGCAATGCACATTGATGATGTGACGAGCACGCACTTGGGGCCTTTGTGCATGCCTGCTTTGAACGGCGCTTGGTAGCCACCTGGGTGTTGGTCGCACAATGTTGATGCTCTCAAGCCCAATCCCATGAGCCAGAGTGGCTCCACAAGCGGGCGGCCAGGAGGCGCTGTAACAATCCTGAACCTATGTGGGGTAACGCACGCTTGATGCTTTCATTACCAGTTTCAGCACGCCGGGGTCCAAGAACGCAGCAAACGAAACGCACAGCCAGCAGCAAATAGGAAACAGACACAGCGGAGCCTGGTGGTTGCACTGCAGGTGCTGGCCGCATTATCGCAGCGGCGACACGCGAATAGAAATACAGGCGCCACAGAAACTCAAAAACTGCGGTGCTGGCCCAACTCCCGCCAGCATGCCTGAAAATCATAAAGCGCCTGTCCAACACTCAGCTGCATCCGCCTGGCGTGCACGGCTGCCTGACGCATGCACTCTCACACATGAACAATCGTCGGCCCCTCGCCCCCTCAGTATGGCGCCGCGCGCCGCGCGCCCTGCCGGTGCCGCGCCGGCCCCGACGAGTTGCTGCCGTCGGATGCGTCCCCCTGCCCGCCGCCCTGCTGCCGCCCCGCGCCGGCGGCGGCCCCCGCGAGCGTCCAGAGCGCGAGCTTGGCGTCCTCTCCCCCCGTCGCGCACAGCAGGCCGCCGCCGCCGCCGCCGCTGCCCGGCCCGAAGCACGCGACCGACCGCACGACCGAGTCGTGGCAGCCGCGGAGGACGACCGGCGGCGGCGCGACCGCCGCGGCCGGCGGCTGCCCCGACAGCGCGCCCGAGAGCGCGGCCGCCTCGGCGACCGGGAAGAAGCCGACCGCGCCGGCGTTGGTGCCGGCCACCAGCAGCAGCTGCCCGGAAGCCGCGTCCCAGTGGCAACCTGCCAGGTAATCCACCTCCTGGAACAGCGCCGCCGCGTCGCCGCCGCCGTGCGCCGCGGCGGCCGCGAGCGCGCCGCGCGCCTCCCACGTCAGGTCCAGAAATGCCACGTCCCCCCCCTCCGCGTCGGGCGCGGCCGCCTTGGCCCACTCCCAGAGCTGCAGCGACTCGGTGCCGGTGCGCAGCCAGAGGCGGCCCTCGTCCGGCCCGTACAGCCCCAGCTCCTCGACAGACGTCCCCGCGTTTAGGGCCGCCACAAAGCCGTCGTCCTGCGCGCGGGGCCGTGTCCATGTGGGGGCGGCCGCGGGGCAGCGCGGAGTTTGAGTGTGTTCGTTTGCACACGCATGCTGTTCGGGCGCCAGTGTTCTGAGCATCGGGCTGAACGCGAGGCCGCGGCGGCGCTGCCCTCTGCACGCACACACGCAAACACGCACACACGCACACATGCACACACACGCACACACGACCACATGCACACACGACCACACACATGCACGACCACACACACAGAGATGCACACACTCACTCACAGGCACACACAGACAGATGCACACACGCACACCTACAAACATGCACGCTTCACCCACCTGGTTGAGGCCGCCAGATGCGTCATGGACAGCCACGAGCCCGTCCTGCGACGCCGAGATGAGGCTGCGGCTGGGCGCGTGGAACCGCACCTGCGGAGGACGCAGCGCACAGCCGCGTGCGTGCGGTCAACAACCCATTTGCCTGAACGGCGGCGCTGATGCCACCCCGCTGAGTTGGTCCTTGACGGATTTACAGGTGCTGTTGCGGGCGCTGGTGCAGGTATTGTTGCAGGCGCGGTTGGGGCCAGCTATCGTGCCCTTCCCTCCCAACAACAACACACACACACACACACACACACACACACACACACACACACACACACACAAACACACACACACACCACCCTGCCGCGGACCATGTATAACGCATGAGCGCGCGCGCGCGCACCTGCGTGACGTCATCCATGTGCATGTCGTCGAAAGACGCAAGCGCCGCGCCCGCCCGCCGGTCCCAGAACAGCACGTCCCCCGGTCCGCCGGCTGCGACAAGTTCCCCTAGCACATCGAAGCAGAAGAGCTCCTGGCCGTTTGATTTGAAGCTGCGTGTGACGGGGGAGGAAAGGGGTTGCAGGAGGGTCTGTCTGTGTTGCTGGGCCGATTTTGAGGGTGGCGCTAGATTGATGCGAGCTGGGCCCGAGGGGTTGACCCCGGGTCAAAGGGACGGTTTGGGACGCCGGAAGGCTGCACTCCATGGACGCACAGGCGATTGGGGCGGTCCTGGACGACAGCAGCCGTCTGTGCGTTAGATGGCCCCTCAAGTTGCTCACCACTCCGCCTGCTGCCCGCTGCGGAGGTCCCAGCCGCGAACAGTGCCGTCGCTGGAGCAGCTGTACAGTGCGTGCGGCGCATCTGGCAGCGGGAAGCGCGCGTCCGTAATCCTCTTGGAATGTCCCCGGAGGTCACCCGCATGGCTGAGAGCGTCAGCGTGGATGCTGTACGTCTTTATCGTGTTGTTCGACAGCGTCGCCGCCAGACGTAAGCCGTCGTGGCTGCGCACGATTTTGAACACATAGCAAGGATCTCCAAAATCGTAGTCGACGCGCGCGTTGCAGCAGCAGCGCGCATACTGAATTTGGGTTGCAGCCGTCGACGTGGACGCAAATGGCTGCGTGCTGTCATCATCGTCGAAGTATACGTGATTCGGCATTTGTATTGCCGAAGCTGCTCGATGATCTTGGCAACAAGCGATCTGAAGCAGTGCCCAGGCTATAGGCTCACGGTGGAAGCCATGTGATAGCAGCAGGTACGCCACTGGGATGCGAATACCCGGCACAGACACTGGTGCACACTCAAGCAGCAGGTGACGTTGCTAGTGACATCCTCACGGTAGCTGCTGCACTCACATGCTGCCTGCGATGCACTTGCTTGGCGCTACACGGTTGGGAACAGCGTTGCACAATGAATGGGAATCTCAGGCTGAGCGGCCATTGCAGCCAAACTTAGGCTTGTTTGACTGCACTGCTTGTCATTGAATGATACACAACGGCCGTTGGTGTCTGTGCACTGAATGTAGCGTCCAAGGCAGGTGCTTGGTGGTCAATGGGACCCAGGAGCAGCCACGCGTGCGGAAGAGCTGGCAGAAGAACATGCCACCTGGCAAGCGCCCGCTGGGATACAATGCATGCAGCTGAGAGAAATGATCAGAAGAAGCCACAAAGCAAAATGGCAGCGAGGCCCCCCACACGCACCAGGGCACTCAGGCTACAAACAATTCTTGCCTGCCAGTGGGAGACGCCCCAACAACGGTGCGCCAGCAATCAAGGTTCCGATCACATGTGGTTCTGCAAACACAAGCCCATGGCATTCGCTTGCAGGATACTCGCCGGGCGCCGCTTGCAACGCCCGACACGCGCCACCGACGCCCTACCGCTGCCGCCGTCTGTGGCGGTCAGCAGCCAGGCTGGCCGCCAGGGGGCGGCTGCATGCTCATCTGCTGCTGCATTCCCGGCTGCATCTGCCAGGCCACTTGTGTGGGCTGTGAGCCCATGGGCCAGTAATTGACCCCTGCTGTCAACTGGGGTGCGGCACCGCCAGACATCCCCGGGAGCTGCTGCATGGGCTGCATGGGCTGCAATAGCTGCATCTGCCCCGGCCACTGCTGCAGTTGCATGGGCTGCAGCCCCTGCATCTGCCCTGGCAGCTGCTGCATGGGCTGCATCTGCCCGGGCAGCTGCTGCATGGGCTGCAGCTGCTGCATGGGCTGCAGCTGCATGGGCTGCATGGACATGGCCAGGGAGCCTGCACGTGCGGGACCGGAGGGAATTGCGCAAAAGGCCAGGGTTTAGAGCGCATGCACCCAGCAGCTGGGAAATTCGCACGTTTGATGACGGGGCGTTTCAAGGCACCGGCCGCGACGCTCGCTCGCTCTCAGGCACTAAGCTCCAGCTGCGGGAGAAGCAGCGGCCCCGCGTGGGCGCTTTCCCTGGGCCGCGCACCTTGGGGAAGGGGCGTGGCCATAAGCCCCGCCTGCCCCGACTGCGCCATCTGCAACCCTGGCTGCATGCCCGGCTGCATGCCTGGCTGCATGCCTGGCTGCATGCCGGGCAGCTGCTGCATCATGACGCCCCCTGCCTGCTGCTGCATTTGCATCGGCTGCATCTGCATTTGTTGCATGGGCTGCACCTGCTGCATGGGCTGCATCTGCATGGGCATGGGCGTGGCCATGCCAGGGGCCGCGGATACGTGCATTGCGTAGGCGCCTGGCGCGGGCACTGCCGCAGCTGCCATCTGCTGCTGTTGCTGCATCATCATCACCTGTTGTTGCTGCTGCTGCTGTTGCTGCAGTACCACCTGCTGCTGTTGCTGCTGCTGCTGCAGCTGTTGTTGCTGCATGGCGTGTTGCTGCTGGAGGGCCGCCTGCTGTTGCTGCTGGTGTTGGTGGTGTTGCTGCTGCTGCTGTTGCTCGTGCTGCAGCTGCTGTTGCTGCTGCATGGCATGCTGCTGCATCGCATGCTGCTGATGCTGCTGGGCTGCTGCTGCCGCTGCTGCTGCCGCCGCTTGGGATTGCATGCTGTCCATCCCGCCGCTGCTTGCTGCCATCACCACTGGGCTTTGCTGCTGTTGCTGCTGCAAGTGATGCTGCAGCTGCTGCTGTGGCGGCACTGCCGCCACAGCCTGCTGCACTTGCGGTGCATGCTGCACGTGCTGCACGTACGCCGACTGCTGCTGCTGCTGCTGTGGATGCTGCACGTGCAAAGGGGCCGCTGCGCCCCCTGGCTGCTGCACGTGCTGCTGCTGCTGTTGCTGCTGCTGTTGTTGTTGCTGCTGCTGCGCCACGGCGGACGCCGCAGCTGCCGCGGCCGGGTCAGCGGCCTGCTGAGGGGCCGGCGCAGCCGCCTGTCCCGACGGCCGCTGCGCCTGCTCCTGCGACGAGGCCTGCTGCTGCTGCTGCTGCTGCTGCTGCTGCTGCTGCTGCTGCTGCTGCTGCTGCTGGTAAGCATCCTCGTAGGCAGTCACGGCCAGGGGGTCCAGGATGCGCCCGCCATACTGCATCAGCACCGTCTGCAGATTGGTCGTGGTTGGGCAGCACCAGGCGCAGAGCGGTGTTTGCGATAGTGCTAGGAAGACGGACAGGTCGACCACGCGTCCTGGTCAGTCGCAAACAAAGAAAATCACCACACAGCCACCCCGAAATCTGGTGGCCAGGCGGCTGGGGAGGCCGGCAGCGGGGATCGCAGGCGACCGGATGGGGCTGGGCCGCACGCGCGCGGCTCGGGCAGGCGGGCCGATCGCTCGCCTGTGTTATCTTGACGTGCGTGTCGTGCGGCGCCGACCTCACGCGGTTGGAGTCGCGGATCTGCTGGCGCTCGGCCATCCGCATCGACGCAAACTTGGCGGCCACGGGCGCCATGGTGTCGACGTGGCGCCGCAGCACATGCTCTGAGACCGGCAACGTGCGGGCAAACACCTCCTTTGCCTGCAGAGTCCCGACGGTTGCGGATGAGGGCGGGTCCGAGGGCAGTTGGGTGGGGCAATATGCGGTCCCGCGCGCTTTTAGGGGGCGTAGGGTCCAGTCGTGACGCGGCGGCCGCGTCGCCGCGGTTCGAGCCGCACCTGCTGCTTGCTTATGGATGCGTAGGAGATCAGCAGCCCGTCCGCGCTGCGGGGCGGCTCCTGGCCGTCCGGGACCTGCGGAGATTCGGCGCGTCGGTAGGGGGCGGTTGGAGGCGGTTGGGCAAGTGGCGCGGCACCCGGGCGCTTGCGGGTGCTGCGAGCGGGCGCAGGGTTTGCTGGCTGTTGGGGCGCTTTGTAGGACAAGAAAGGAAATACGCGGGGAAAGGAGGCTGCCTCTGGAAAAACGGTCAACGGGATGCTACAGGCAGCGGGGCCCCAAGGGGCACAGCCTTGGGCGGTGCATCAAGGGCCGCCCGTCCAAGGCACTCCAGGGGTGGAGTCTGGAGCAAAACTCACACACACACACACACACACACACACACAGAGAAAGAGAACACACCCACATACTGCTAGGAGGGGCTTGCCATTTTTTCCCATCCCGCATCCACACAACACCTTGCTTCAGACGCCACGTGTCTGCAGTACGGTTGCCGCGAAATTGGGCGCACCTCCATGGGCGTCTTCTGCAGGACGGCGTACCGCGCCTTGCACCACTCCGCCCGCCGGCTCACCCCCTGCGGCCGAGGGAACGGGCGCGGGGCGGGGTGAGGAAGATCGGGCGCGCCGGAAGAGGCCAGTCCGCCTTCTCAGAGGGAGCGCCAGTGCGCGGGCGGCGCCCCGCTTGGGATGGTGCACGTCTGCAGGTCGGCGCACGCGCGGACGCAGTCGGGTGAAGTCCGCCATCCGGGCGCGCAGAGGCGTGCGGGAGACAATCAGGAGGCGGCGACCGCGGGCGCGCCTGCAGCGTCGCATATGTGGTCAGCGTGTCCGCGATCAGCCCCCAGTTGGGGCCGTACTCCACCACCTGCGCGGCGGGCGGGCGGCCGGTTGCAGCAATGTGAGCGCTGCGCCCTGCGCCTCGCAGGACAGGCGGCCGGCTGACAAACGAGACGATGCAGGCGCGCTCCCTGGCAGGCGGATGGGCACTTGAAGGGAGAGCACACTCGCAGAAAAGGTGGGCCACGGTCAGGATGCAAGCGTTGCGTTCGAGCCGGGGCAGGGCACGCGCGCCGCCTTGGGTCAAGACTCCCACCATCGCGCAGAGCAGATCGTCGTCCGTCTGCGCCCACAGGTGCGGCAGGCTGCCGCTCGCCTGCCGCGGCAGCGACGCGCGCAGCGCGCCCAACTGCGG
>NW_014013450.1:25598-29161 GCF_000611645.1 Monoraphidium neglectum
GGGGGCAGAAGGGGCGTCGCGGGGCCGTTGGTCTGGCGGGCTGCTGCCACCCCGGGCGCCGGGTAGACAGGCTCGCACTGAGTGGTGCGAGTCAGGGTAGAGGCGCGGCACCAACAAACAGGCGGCGCTCCGCACGCCCCCGCCCGACGGCACTCCCCGCCCCACCTGAGAGGGCGCCCGGCCCAGGCCGACGTCGCCGCGCGCCATAGCGCCCTGCCCGCCCATCCGCATTCGCTTCAGCCGTGGGTCGCCCGCGGGCAGCGGCTGCTGCAGCTGCGGCTGCGCCTGCGTCGCCGTTTGAGCAGGCGCGCATGCGGCAGGGGGCTGGTCGAGGGCGCTGGTGCGGCAGGCGGCCCCAGACGGGGCAGCGCCTTGGCGCGTGCGCAGCGCGAGGCGGCATGGCGGCACAGGGCACGAGGGCTGGAAGTCGGAAAGGCGGTGCGGGGGCAGGGCTCTCACCAAGCGGAGTGGGGGGCGCGGCGCAGCTGCGGCCTGCTTCATGCCCATGACGTAATCGTCGTCATCGAACTCGCGCCCCTGACGGACGATGACGCGGCGCGAGGTCAGGCGGGATGAACGTGGGGTATAGCATTTTGATTTGATACAGAGGGCGGGGGAGTTGGGAAGTTGTGGGCAAACGGTTTGCGACGAGACGACCATTTTGGGGTTGGATGTAGGAGGGGCCGAGACGGGCGTGCGGGACAAGAGGGTTGTGGCGCGCGCGAAGCAAGCGGCGCACCTTCCGCTTCTTCCTGTCGCGCGCCGCCGCGTAGTGCGCCGCCGCGCGCGCCGCCGCGTCCGCGTCGTCGCCGGCCACGGCTCCGTCCATGCGCACCTGTCGGGCCGCCAAGCAAGAGGTGCAGTTGCCAACAGCAGGCGTGCCGCGTCGGCTGATGCGTGCCGCACTCAAGGGCAGAGCTCATCGCTAAGGCAATGTGTGCGTGATCCTGCGTCGAGCATGCGAACGGCGGTGCTGCCATGCGGGCGCCGCTAGAAGCGAGGCCGCCGCACAAAGCGCGCCGCGTGCAGGTGCGAGGAACAGGAGCCCGAGGCGCGACCAGACGCGAGCTTGCGGTGCGGCCACCCACCGCCGGCCGCGCGCCGTTCAGCCGCTTCGCGCGCCGCGCCGCGTCGGCGTCCGCGCCCGCGCCGGCGGCGCCGCCCGTGGCCTCCCGGGCCTTTCGCTCCGCCAGCTCAGCGTTGATCCAGGCCACCTCGAGGTTTGCGTCCGCCTTGGCCAGCAAGTCCATGTGGCGAACCAGCCGCTGCGCCTGCGGTGACGTGTAGATGACGTCACAAGCACGTGCGCGTTTGATACATCAACTTCCACTTGGGCCACAGGGCGCGTCGAACACATCACTATGCTCAATCAGAGGTCCGTACACTTGCACCAAACGCCCTGAGGCCTGCTGGGCTCGAGGGCCGGCGCTGCGTCTCGTCTCACGCCACCCTTTTCCTCCAGAGTCGGACACCTCGGAGACCCCGGCCGCACCTCCTGCCACTGCAGGTGGTCTACTAGGACCTCCGCCAGGTCAGCGTGGCCCCACATGAGCAGGTGGTCAACCTTGGTTTGGTGATGAGTGCGTTGGGTGGGGAGAGGAGTGAGGGGGGGCACAGCAAGGGTTCCTTGTGAAACTGTGTGCCGCGCGTGCAAATGCGCGCGCGCACGCGCGTGCACGTGTGTGTGTGTGTGTGTGTGTGTGTGTGTGTGTGTGTGTGTGTGCATGCGCGTGTGTGAGTGTGTGTGTTTTCCTGCTCCGTCGACGCGGCGCCCTTGCGCCCTCTGGCCTGTTGACCCCTCCAAACCGCGGCGCCGGGCCCCGCAGCGCCAGCACGCGTGCAACCCTGCACGCACCCAAACCCGCATGCGCCGCACCTGCACTCGCCCCAGGAGGTCCCCCTCTGCCGCCGTGCCGCCACCGCCGTTGCCAGCCCCCTCCTCCGCCTGCTCCTGCCCCTGGACCTCCTCCGGCCCCTCCCCCGCGGGAAACGACCCCAGGACTGACTCTGCACGGGCAGCGCGAATGAGAAGCCGTAAACAGCGACGGGCTTTGGGACATGATGGCGGCCCGGGGGCGTGTGCGGGCGACTGCAGAAATTCAGTGCAGCAGCGCGGGCCGGACGCATCGGCGGGCCGCCGCCCTCCGCCCAGACGCGCCGCCGCCCCGCCCGCACGGCCCAGAACCCGAGGCCCGGCTGCGACGCTCACCAAACTCCTGTGCCGCCCGCCCCGCCTCCGCCGCGCCGAGGTCGGCCCTTAGGACCGCTTTTTCCTCATCTGATAGGGCCACTGCCTTTCCAGAAACCAGCGAGGGCCCCGGGGAGCCCTCCCCGCCGGCCCCCTCCGCCGCCGCCGCCGCCTTGTGCTTCGCCACGCCGCCCCGCTTCCCTCCGCCCCGCGCGCCGCCGCCGCCGCCTCCGCCGCCGCCTGTGGCGGCCTTGTGGGCTGCCGCCGCCGCCTTGTGCGCCGCCGCCGCCGCATCGCGCGCCGGCAGCGACAGGCGCCGCAGCCGCGCGCGCGCCGCGGCGGCCGCCAAGCCCGCAAAGTGCAGCGCCGCCCGGCGCTGCCACAGGCGTTCCTGCACATGTTGGGGCGGTCCGGGCGGCACCATGGGCCTTGCTCCACCTCGCAGTAGTGCTAGGGCAAGGCCGCAGCGCCCGTGCCCGGTTGGTCCCATCCCTCTCAAGGTCTGGTGTGTCCCGTCGCTGCCATGTGCGTCTGGTCCAGCCTGTCCTGCCGCGCAGCCCCTACAGCTGCCCGCACCCGCCGATTCGCCGCGACCGCAGAGCAGCGCTCCCCCCCGCTGTGGCGGCACCCCGCGGAGTCGAATCGATCCCCCCGAAAGCATCGGCGCGCGGGTGGCATCCCCTTGGCGCGCCTGGCCCACACTGCCGCGCGCGGGCGCGCTCGCACGCATGCAGACTGGATGCAAGCGCACGCAGGGGGAGGGGGAAGAGTGGGGGGACGCGCCTGCGCCATATCGTTGGCGAGCCACTTCATTTCACGCAAAGTGTAGTCGTGGCGCGTCGCGGCCCGCGGCGGGTCCTCCCATCTCGCTGCAAACCCCCAAGCCAGGTCCCGCCACCGCGCCTGCCGCGCGGATTGGAAGAGCGCGAAATATCAGGACGGGCGCCAGCCGGTCGCGCCCGTGGGAGCGCACGAGAGACCGAGGAACAGGCGCCGCGGTGGGTGCAAGCGCAGCGCAGCGGCCGGGGCGCATGCACTGAGCGCGGCGCGCGGCGGCGCCACTGGATGAGATCGGTGATTCATGGCCTTTTTGCAGCTGGCGGCGCTGCGCCCGCGCACCTGTATGCCGCCGGCCTTCTCCAACAAGGCGTCCTCCTGCTTCCGCAGTTCTGCGGGGTCTGCGCCAGGTGGCGCCGCGGCCGCGATCGCGCCAGGCGCCAGCCCCGCCACCCCCGCCGCGGCCTGCCGCCCAGGGTCTGCGCTTGCTGCCGGCGGCGTGGCTGCTGACAGATGTGGCTGCTGCTGCTGCTGGGGCAGCGGCAGCGGGGCCGGGTATCCCACCGCCGACGTCGCCATTGGCGCCGTAGGCCGGGGG
>NW_014013450.1:29994-31046 GCF_000611645.1 Monoraphidium neglectum
CCCACCGCCGACGTCGCCATTGGCGCCGTAGGCCGGGGGGGGGGGGGGCGGCGTCACCAGGCCGCAGATCCGTCACCCGTGGCCGCGGCCTGCGGCAGGCCACCCGCGCCGCTGCAGCCCGCGTCTGGTTGATTGCGGGCGGCCGTTGCTGCGATGGGTACGGGCGCTCCTGTGCAGCAAGGTGGTGTGTGCCCTGGGCTTGGATTCAAACGGGGCAGGGCGCCCCTTGGCTGGAGCAATATGCATGGGCAGTAATGTGATGTATATGTGCTGGAGAGTGGGCGCAAGAACTCTCACCCCACCCCTGATCCCTGGCTAGCAGTAGGGCAGGCATCTACATACACACACCAGGGCACCCCGCTCAGATCACCTCCATGCCCAGATCACGCTGACAAGAGGGCCCGAGTGCGGGTGAAAAATAAATTAAGTGCATGCACGCCCACGCTGTAGCATGCGTACCTGCTTTGCTTGGAATTCGAGTTGCGGCAGGCGATGTTGCCCGTGCCCTGTGCGTCTTGAAAGCGATGCTAGAATACGTTTCACTGCACGAAAAATTTCATCATCAACTACCCTCGTGTAGCCCAGCCTTTGCAAGCTTGAACAGCACCTGCTGCCTGCTGTAGTGATCTGCTGCACCAACGCGTAATCGACCTTACCATGCACTAAAATTCTTGGATGCTATAAATTACTTCTCTTTGCAGCAGAATCTTGTGCGTGCGCCGGGGTTGTGGCGATCACACCTGCCTATGAGGCGACGCCCGCTGCCCTCCCGTTGGATTCAGGAGGCTTGAATGCATGCATTTGCGATGCAGCTTGCAAAGCATCAGTCTCAGACATGCTGGTAGCTTGAGGAGAGTGTCATGCTGCTTCACATGTAGCTAGGCAGCCAAGGTGGCAAAGGGCAAAGCACCCTGGCTGTTTTAAACCTTTTGCATCCACTTCGCAACGCCTAGGTGTGTCGTCCATCGCCCATGTCAACAACCGCAGCAGTAGAAGTGGAAGCAGAAGCACGCTTTCAATGCATATGTAACAAGAGTGGAGCAGGTTAAATT
>NW_014013450.1:31598-35106 GCF_000611645.1 Monoraphidium neglectum
GCCGGGCAAGAACCTGTCTGCCTCTGCGCCAAGTGCACTGAAATTGGGGCAGAGCACCATGGCCGTGCTAGAGCAGCGGCAGCAATGGTGCTTGCAAGGTTGCAAAGCTCAGGCGAATGCGGTGTGGTTGCCCGCTGCTCTCCGATGGCAGTTTGCAGGGTTCTCGGCGTCAGCGCCGGCATGGCACCCACCACAGCTGACGCTGTGACGCCAGGGTTGCTCTGCACCACAAATGACCAGCGTGGGTAGGGGATCGCCGCACCGTTGGCCATCCATGTGTAGCATCGTGCATGAATGCTATGTTGCAGAAACAATGGGGGGTATGAGGGCCGTGTCGAGCTAAGGAGCCACTGCGAACCCCGGTGCCTGGCTTGGGCACCCCAGCAGCATCTATTTTCCTCATCGGGGTTACGGGGTTGCTCTTGGGCGCCTGGGTGTGCATGGAGGTGCCCAAATCAATGTAATATAATGCAGCGCACAGCCCAGGGTAGGGAGTCATGAAGCCTGTGGAGGGGTGTGGCCACCAGAATTGACTCGTGTGGCTGCCATCACCCGTCATGCGGCGTTGACTGTGCATCCCCTAAGGCAGTCGGAAGGGCGGGGCTGGCGCCCAGCGCAGGGCGGCGGGAAGGCTGGCATGGGGGTCACAAATGTTGATGGCAGGTGAATTCGACATATTCTGGTCAGGCACGTGGGGGGCGCTCGCCGTGCGCACCCCGCGCCGCTCTCGGAAAACAGGCGTGCAAATCCCGGCCACCGGCTGGGTGCAAGCCGCCGCGCCGGTTGGGGCCCGCGCACATTCGTCAAGCTATGCAAATGGCTGTAATATCCTTGTATTAGAATTCCCTGCATATGAGGTGACCAGGGGGCCTTGGGCCAGGATGCTTTCGCTTCACAACCTTGCTGGCGCGGCCCGCCGGTGGCCTTCTGCTCGAGTCCGGGGAGGTGCTCGGGGGCGCCACCAGGGGGTGAGCGTGGTGACCGTGAAAAAAGCTATAGCAGAACGAAGTCTGAAATCGCTTTATATTGACGCGGGCCCGGCCCCATGCTATCTGGGTTGTGCAGACCTTGAAACGGCAAAAAAGGTTGTGGCTCGACCGAATCTTGCTTGACCGGTGACGAGGCCGTTCTGGGTGAACGCGACGGTTCGCACTGCGTCGTATATATTGTTGAGTTTGTTGGTGTAGGTTCTACGGGGCGCGGGCCGTTGTGCAGCACATCAGGCGAGGCGACGGGAAAAATGCCCCCCAAAGTGGCAGCCCGGCAAGTCATAAGGTGGGCGAGGGGCAAGCCTGGCGCTCAAACGCCTGCGAATGTCTCGCTGAGGGCGCGCAGCCAGGGCAGCGCCAGCGTGTGGTGTCTGGGGGAGCGCCAGCAAATCTACTACCGCTTGACGCTGCGCAGCCCACCAAACTGTCGCGGCCCAGCTTGCGGTGTGTGGCCCTTGCAAAATGGACCACACCAAACCTGCAACCAACACTGGCACGCGTTTGACCATGTGGCGCCACATGCGTCACAGGCGCCTGGAGGCCTCCGTCAGCCGCCTTCGATCAGTCATCCAAGTCCTGGCGCAGCAGCAGGCCGTGCTCAAAGCGCGCAGCGCCCTCGCTGACGCCGCCGTCGAGCACTGCACGGCGCTGCTGGCCCTCGGCGGCGCGCTGAAGCGGCTGCGCGCGGGCCACATCGGCCCGATCACCCTAGTCGCGCCCCCGCCAGTGGCCGTCGCCGGCGCGCCTGCGCCCGCGGCGTCAGCCGGCTCCCCGCCGCCGCAGCAGCAGCCGCCGGCGCTGCCGCCCGGCGGCCCCCCGTCGCCGACCACCGCCTGCGCCGAGCTGCTGCTGCGCGTGCGCGCCGAGCATGTAGCAGCGGGCGGCGTCCTCCGCGCCTGCCCAGACCACGAGCAAGCGTGCCCCGACGACGCCGCGGCGCCGCACATCGGCTGGGACCCCACGCGCGCCGCCCAGGCATTCACCGACGGCGGCGTCGACCTCACCACCGCCGGCCTCCGCCGCGCGGCGCGCGACTTCGTGCGCGCCGCGTCGGTGCTGTGCCCGCGCATCCGCAGCTGCGCGCCCGACGCCGGCGACGCGGTGCGGCGGCTGGGGCACGCGCGGGCGCGGTTCCTCGAGCTCCCCGTGCACATGATGCTCAGCGGGAACCTGCTGCCGCTCAGCGACTTCTTGTTCGACTCTTTGGATATAGACGACCCGCTCGTCAGCAAGGAGGAGCGCGCGCGGCGGCAGCCGTCGAGCGAGGTGCCGGTGTCCCACTGGATCTGGGCGGCGAGGCAGCTGCGGTGGCAGGCCGACCAGGTGGGCGGCGCGCGCGGCGCGGCTGAGGGATGCAGAGGGGCGGGGGGCGCAGGCGCGGCCGTGCAGCTCGGGGCTTGAGGCTCAGCTTTTTGGGGGGGTGGCACCGGCGGCAGGCCTCACAGAATCGAAGCTGCGCCTGGCGGCCAGAGCTGCGCGTTCCAGTGCACTTGGGCGGAGTGCGCTGCGCCTGACCACTTTGTTGCGGTTGCATGGCCCCTGTGTTGTGTGCGCAGGAGGAGACGGTGTACGCCGCCCTGCAGACCCACGTGCAGCGGATGGCCACGATGCAGGCGCAGATGCAGCGGCTCCTCGAGCAGGTGCGCGCGCGCACACGCGCGGCACGCGCACGTCCACCGCTTCGCCCCTCGCGGCTGGGCGCTGCGTCCTCCGACCGCACGCCCGCGTGTAACGCGCCCGTGCCGCGGCCACCATGGCAGCCGGGCCCCTGACCTTTTCGCGCTGTTGCGTCCTGAAAACCCTAGGTCTGCGCAGCGGATGACATCGTGGCGCGGGACGAGGCTATGCGGGAGCTGGGGGTGATCCAGAGGAACTCGCAGATGGAGTGCACCGTCACCATGCTGTGCGTGTACGCGTCGCTCACCAAGGCCCACCAATTTGGAGAGTACCTCGTCGCAGCCTGGCCGGTGAGGGGCCCCGCCGGGGCGCCGCGAGGCGCGCTCTTGCCGCCCGGGCGTGCCCTTGCGTGTGCGACGCCTGGGCGGTCCCATCCGCACGCTTTACCCCGCCCGCTCCGCGCTCTCGCGCCGCGTGGTCACAGCCCCGAACCGTGCGCCCCGTTTGCCTCCGACCCATCCGTCCCGCATCCGCGCCCCATCCGTCCCGCAGTACATGCCGAGCCTCTCGGGGCTGTACAACGCGATGACACTGCTGCGGGAGGAGCGCCGCCGCCGCCAGCGCGGGCTGCACTTTGAAGCAGAGGAGGTGGATGCTGACGCGGACCCCGCGGCGATGATGCGGCGCCACAACGAGCTGCAGCAGGCGGCGGCCGCGAGCGAGCAGGCCGCGAGCTCGGACCAGCGGCTCACGGCGCTCTCGAGCGACGCCACCGCGCCGGTGTGCCCCTGACCGGCGGACCGGGGGCGGCGGCGGCCCCCCACCGAGGGCGCCTCTCCCCCCTGGCGTCGCCGGCCTGTGCAGCAGCAAAGCCCCAGACGCCTGGCCGCCCTGCCTTGCGC
>NW_014013450.1:35298-37859 GCF_000611645.1 Monoraphidium neglectum
GCGCTCGCGCCACAAACCGTGCAATCGCGCCAAGCGCGCGCCGGCAGCTGCGGCTGGCGCCGGCGCTGGCGCTGGCGCAATCGCCTGTGCCTCTTCCCTGCGGCGCGCCGTCGCATGGCCCGCTGTGCGGCGCGGACCTAATGTGAGCCCCTGACTACGCCAGCCCGCCAAGCCGTGGCCGCGCCTCTGAATGCCCTTCCTGCTCCGTCCACAACCCGTTGCAAGGGTCGCCCCGCCTTGGGCGCCAATTTTGCCTCTCTTGCACTGCCGTGCCATGCCAACGCCTTCGGATCGTGCATTGCCTAAAATCGCGCCGGCCCCAGGGGGCCCGGCGAGGGCCGCGGGCCCCGGGCTCGGGCCCGCCTTGGCGCCACGCCACCTTGTCGCGTCGGCACGAATAGCAGCGGCACCGCCCCCCGTTCCCCTCCCCTCGCCGGGCCCGCCTTGCACTCGCACTCGAACAATAGTGACCATGGGTGCTCAATGCTTATAAGGGGCCCTTTGACAGGCAAGTGGTGCCGCGACCGGGCCCCGAAGAAAATTGCGCAGCCCGCCAACGTCCCCCCGCCACCCTGGGCGGCGGGCGGGATGCGCCCTCCCCTGGAGGTCGCGGCCCGGCCCGCGGCGGCTGCAACCCTCATGTGACGCGGGCGCTGTTTGGTGGTATGGGATCCGACGCGTCTACCGGCAAGGCCCGGCGGCGATTCGTGCAGCTCCGACATTTGGGGTCGATGGAGAATCATTTCTAAACTGCCGGCTGGGCCCCGTCGCACGCGGCCGCGCCGCTCGCAGCGCAGCGCCGCGGCGAGCGGCGCGCGGCGCGGGCGGGCGGGCGGGCGGGCCCCAAAGAGGGGCCCCTCCCCTCTCCCCCCATTCCTTTATGCTTTTGGCGCCATCGCTCCGCGCCCCGACCGGGGCCGCTGCGTGAGCGTCTGTACGGTGGCGGCGGGCGCGGGCGGTCACGGCCATCAGGGCCGCCCGCTGCCTGGCTTGCTCCGCAATCCGCTTTGTCTGGGCCCCCGCGCCCATTCGTCCTGCCAACCTCTTCCGGCGGGTCGCCGCCGCCCGGCGCCCCGCGCCGCGGGCACCCGTCCCCCTGCCGCGCTCCGGGCAAGCCATGGGGGGCACCGGCGGGGGCCGACGATCCCGTTATGTCGTAAGCCGCGGCTCGCGGCACCCCTCTGCCGCCGCGTGGCATCATCTGTACCGCTTTTCGCCCCAATACACCTGGCTTTTGGCTGCCCGTGGATCCCTTCCCTATGCCTCTGTCACTGCTTTGGGGGCCTCGCGCCAGTCGCGCAGACCCCCACTGCTCAGCACTTGCGGCCGCCCGCCCCCTGTCTCCGGGCCTGCGGTCTTGGCTTTGATCTGATGCCCCCTTGGCCCTGGCCCCGATTACCAACAAACCTGAACACATTGTAATAACTGCTATCGGCCAAATTGTGCGATACAAACAACTGCAAACGGCCAGATCGTGACATGCCAGTGACTGCAAGCGGCCAGATCGTGAGATACCAAGGGGTGCCGGGTGCTGCACGGCCGCACACACATGCGGCACAGGCAAGTAGCTTGTGCGTTGTTCCAAGGGGGTATTGCCAGTGCACCGCTCCACACTCACTGCACCCTGGCATACTGGGGCACTGCTCGGAGCTGGGATGGGCCGTGCACTGGGTTGACGCGACGCGTGGCCTCGGGCAGATGCTGCGCTGTGGTGCTTCGCAATTTGTAGCTCATGGCTGGCAGCAGGATGCTCCCATCTTCATTTTTACCCGGCAGGAGGGCGCATCTCTGACAGCATCCCAAGGAAACGGGGCACCCACAAAGGCAAACCGCAGGTGCTGCTCCGCTATCGGCCCCAACACACCGGGGCGAGAGTGAAGCATTCGATGCAAGGGGGAGCATTACAATGGCATGCGCCTGCCCGACGTCGCGCGGGCCAGGTGATCTGGGCCCCCTGCGGCGGCAGGGCGAAGCTGGCCACGGCCGCGGTCACTACTCATCGGCACCTTGCTGACGTCATCGTGACGTAATCGTGACGCCCACGGCCGCCGCACGGCAACCTTCGAATCGCACGCGCCCCGCCCGCCGCCCCGACCCGCCCTCGGGCCCCCGCCCCTCAAGGGGGCCTAAGAGCTCCCCGCCCGCCTGATGTCCCCACGCCTCATGTCCCCACCACGCCCCCTGCCGCCCCGCGAGGCGGCCGCGCGGCGCTGGCGCCGCGGCGCGTCAGAGGGATCCCTCTTTGAGCAGCTGCTGCACGTCCACGCCCGACGCCGTGAGCGCAAACAGAATGGTCAGCACCGTGCTGTTCCAGACGCCGTGCACGATCATGGGCGTCAGCAAATTGCGGCTGCGCACGTACAGCGCGCCCAGCAGGCAGCCGAGGGCGATTAGCACGGGCAGGTCCTTCAGGCTGAGGTGGGCCACGCCGAAGGCGACGCTGCTGGCGAAGATCGCGGCGGGGGTGGACATGAATGATGAGAGGGAGGTCAGGAGGAAGCCGCGGAAAAGGGTCTCCTCGAGGAGGGGGGCGAGGACGCCTGGGGGGGGGGGGTGGGGGG
>NW_014013450.1:38440-39422 GCF_000611645.1 Monoraphidium neglectum
TGGGGCGGATGGTGTTCAATAGGGGTGCCGTGCAGGGCATGGTACGGCGGCGGTGAGAGGGCTCGGAAGGGTGTGGGTCTGAGAGTGGGATTGGCAGGAGGCCGAAGGATGCATGCCGGCCCCAAAAGGGAAGCGCTCTGAGAACAGGCAGCGCCCTAGGAGTGGCGCTGCCCGGCGCTGCGCAGGCCGGCCCCAGCGTCGGCGCGCGCCGCACGCGCACGCGCGCGTTCGCACCTGTCACTGCGACGAGCCGCGCGTAAGTGGGGAGGTCAACGGTCAGCATGCCAGCCACGCCGTCCACGGTGCCGCGGCCGCCGGACACCGCGGACTCGTAACCGACCGCGGTCAGCAGGAAGGCGGTGGCGCCGACCACGAGCGGCGCCATGCCGACGCCGAACAGCGCCCAGGCGAGCCAGCCGCGGCCGCGGGCGAAGGGGGCGGCCGGGGAGAAGTTGAACAGGCGCTGCTCCTCCAGCTCAGACTTGGGGTGCCTGGCGGGGGCCGTGGGAGCAGGTCGGGGCCGCGCGGGCCAGGGGTTGGCGTGTGAGTTTTATTTCGAGCACCGGGCCAGGGCGGCGTATGCGGCAGGGAAAAGCTGCTGGCTCACTGTTGGACGTCAGCGGCAGCGGCTGCTGCAAAGGCGACACTGCATGCCTGCCTGATGACCGCGCAAGCATACCCGAGTCGGGACTTAGATGGGGACCCACGTCAATACCCAGACCAGGACCCAGGTGAAGATGCAGATCGGGACCCAGATCGCAACTCAGATCGCGGCCCAGATCAGGCGGGCAGCCACCTAGAAGTGACAAACAGCAGCAGCAGCGCCGTCGCCCCCAGCTCCATGAGCTCGCTACACAGCGCAAAATCGGCCTGCCCCGACGGCGACAGATCCCACAGCTGCGTGTGCGTCACGGCCACGTAGGCAGCGGGCGCCGCGACGAAGGCTGTGCCGGCGAACGAGAGCACCCACGCAGCCATGGTC